>NC_141034.1:32220000-32520000 GCF_052040795.2 Danio rerio | reverse complement strand
TGTTTACCGTCAGTACAAGTTTCATGGATTGATGAAGTAAAACAATGGGGAATTGTTTGTGATTATGTCATTTTTTTAAATGAGTTTTGACTGTCACAAACTCTGGCAATAATGACTGACCACACAGAATGAATCGGGGGGTTGGGGAGGGAGGTGGAACCCACCACCTGGTCTTCATAAAAAAAGGCTCGGATTCCTGGAATTGAACATGTAATCATTCTTAATAAACCAAGAGAAAATTCGAAGTAACCTGACAGCAAGCGATCAGTAGTGATATCCTGTAGACAAATAGCTTTTTCAGATAGCACAATTTTTAATAAATACAAATACTGAATATTAGAACAGAAAATACAAGCACAACAGTTGCACATGTTGTTTGTGAAGCCAGTCTGACTAAACTATGAACTTTAATAATGAATAAAAATGAGCAAAGTGTGTTGTTCAAATTGTATGGTCATAGTGGTAATATTCTAATCCACTATTTTACTCTGCTTGTCAACAATGGTTTTAAATAAAGATACTGCATCACACATATTTAGATTTTTTTTGTGGATATGCTATATTACACTTGCAATACAGCAAGTGGAGTTTCAGACTATTAAGAGTAATTTAAAGCATTTCTAAAACAAAATTGTTAATAAAATATTTAATTATTCTGTGTATTTCAAGTGTTGCACATCCATACACTCTCAAAAATAAAGGTGGAGGAGCTGTCACTGGGGCAGTACCTTTCATACATTTGTACCCAAAGATTTCACATTAGTAGCTCAATGGGGCTTATTAGTACCCAAATGTACCTAAAAAGTAACGCTTCAGGGACAAGTTTCTACCTTTTGAAAAGGTACTGCCCCAGTAACAGCCCCTGTACCTTTATTTCTGAGAGTGTAGTAAATTTTTGTACTGTGGAAAAGAGCAGGGGTCCATTCTTCGTACCTTACTTAAATAATCTAAGATGATTTGGCAGATCCTGAATCTTTTAATCTTGATAACTAATCTCTGGCTAACTTGGTTCTTCAAACAAGTTTGCAAATCAGATTAAAATGTCCGGATGAACTGATCTGAGATTGCAGCGTGTGAATCATGATCAGGAATGCAACGATTGGCTGACGGCACAGCAGTGTAATGACATCATCTGAATAATATTCTATGGTCCAAGTCAGCAAAATTACATAAAATTCAGAGTAAACGGTTTGTTAAATATGATACGCAATAACTTTCCACATTTGTTAAGGGCTGCAGACTTTACACTTTCATTTAGCAACTGAATTAGTTTTATATTTAAAGTGGATTTTCTTTATTATAGTAGTCTGGGCCTATTCAAGTTTCATAAACTGCATAAGGAGTAACTGGCTGTTAATAAATAAGATTCATTTTGCATAAAAAAAGCATAAACGCATTTTGATATTGCTAAAGGAGTCTGCAACTTTATCAAATCATTAATGATTCAGCATATTAGCAGTCAAAACATGTGCATGACTGCATGAATTATAATTCGAATATTGTGCATGTCTATTATTATACACAAATTGTACTAAAGCTGGGTCAGTATCTTAAAATAGTATGCATTTGTATATAAAAGGTCAATATTAATAAATGTTCTTTTTGAACCCCTTAAGAAGAACTACCCGTGACAGTCTTTATTTTCAATCTATTTATAATTTATTTATAATTATTTATATGTCTTTATTTAACTTATTTCAGAGTGCAGATTGCAAATATATATATATATATATATATATATATATATATATATATATTTTTTTTTTACTTTAAACTAATTTTTTTTTTTTTTTACAATTTTACTATATTCCCAAGTGTATATAATTATTACTGTAAGAAAGTATCAGCATTTGGTATAAACTTTCAGTATTACCTTGAAATAACCCGATCTGATCCTGTTTATATGAAATAAGCCTGCTCCTGAGCAGGTTTGAGCTACCAGACCTGTTGCTATGACAACAAATCTCACATGAGTTTTGAAGAATGAAGCAATCCTGGATCATCTCAAATAAATAAAATTTGGTAAATAACCAAATCCAAATAACTGAGCAATCCACATACGAAGAATTGACCCAAGGTTTCATACTATTGCAGGACTAATAATCTATGGTAGCAAATAGTCTGACTCAACTCGTCAAGAGAACAAGCACAACTCGAAGATCTAAAGTCACATACCATGTAGAGGCTCCCAGTAGTACTTCCCAATAATGGCAACCACTGTCAATGAAGACGTTGCCAGCAGCTCCATAAGATCCAGTTCCGCTGAAGCGTTCTGGAGTGTGGCTTTTCTTCAGCGAGCTTTCATCCTTCTCCATTGTCAGACAGTCATTCGAGAGCCGCAGTTTCTTATGGGCCGTTTTGGGGTCTAGTTTGAAAGGCTGACCTGAGGAGCAGAGAGACAAGATATGAATAATAGCCAATAATAACAGCTGAAGGACTGCGTTCTCTGACCTGAGAAGGAACACTCTCCAGTCTGCAGGAATTTGTACAATTTATTACTTGTCAGTTTTTGCTCTTCTGGTTAATTAGGAGATGAGCAGTTTTGATAAAAGGCCCAGTGTGTGCGCAAAAAGTTGAAGATGTAGTGAATCAAAAGCTAAATGAAGTCAGCTTAGAATATGATTTGAGTTGTATAATTCTTGAAAAGCAGAGGTGACCCCGCAGCCCCGGTATTTAACTCTGGCATGTCTAAATCTGCCGATCCCCAGCGTAATGACTGACAATTCAGGAAAACAATCAGCTGCACTGCGTCCCTGCCCACAAACCAATCATCTCAACCCAGAGTGAGCTTTACTGCGTGCAGATATGAAAGGTTCTGGCAACGTTCTGCTGGAAGCCAATAACATTAACACGCTCTTGTCTTTGAACTGCTTATCGCTGCGAGCACAGCCATTCTCAACACTCGTGCAGTCATGCCATTTTACAGCATGTGTTTGAGGACGCTGGGAAAAGAGATGCACACACACATACACACACAGCAGGGTACAAACGAGAAGCCCATGAAATGCTTATTGCCTGCGACTATAAAACAGATGAACCTTTTAAGACAAAACAAGGTAAAATGGCATAATTGTGCTGTGCAGGTGTCTGAACTGAATTCTTTATTGTGTCTTTTTTATTCAAAAAGAAGAGCTTAAAGCACACCTTTATATGCTTAATCCACTGGAATTTATGTAGTTTTTTTTTAAAGAAAATTTGTTCCATTTATAAACATGAAATTAAAAGCATCCAATTTGCTTGTTCAAATATATATATATGAAGAGTTCAAGTGCAAAAAGTGTGTCTGACATTTTTCTTTGAAATGAGTGGATCCTTCATTTAGGTACTGTAATTTCATTTTAATAACTGGAAAATAAAGCATTTCATTTCATTCATTCATTCTCCTTTGGCTTAGTCCCTTTATTCATCAGAAATCGCCACATCAGAATGAACCACCAACTTATCCAGCATGCGTTTTACACAGTGGATGCCCTTCCATCTGCAACCCAGTACTTGGAAACATCCTTACACACTCATTTGCACACATTCACTACAGACAATTAGGTTTATTTAATTTACCCATAGCGCAGGTCTTTGTACTGTGGAGGAAACCGGAGCACCCGGAGGAAACCCACACAAACACGGGGAGAACATGCAAATATACATACATACATATAAAATATATACATACAATGGAAGTCAGAATTATTAGCCCCCCTTTTCATTTTTTTTTCTCCATTTTTAAATTGTTCACAAATGTTGTTTAACAGAGCAAGTAAGTTTTCACAGTATGTCTGATAATATTTTTTCTTCTGGAGAAAGCCTTATTTGTTTTATTTCGGCTAGAATAAAAGCGGTTTTTAATTTTTTAAACACCATTTTAAGGACAAAATTATTAGCCCCTTTAAGCAATATATTTTTCAATAGTCTACAGTACAAACCATTGCTATACAATAACTTGCCTAATTAACCTAACCTGCCTAGTTAACCTAATTAACCTAGTTAAGCCTTTAAATGTCACTTTAAGCTGTATAGAAGTGTCTTGAAAAATATCTAATAAGACATTATGTACTGTCATCATGGCAAAGATAAAATAAATCAATCTGTTAAACAGAAATTGGGGAAAAATAGGGGGGCTAATAATTCTGACTTCAACTGTATATATATATATATATATATATATATATATATATATATATATATATATATATATATATATATATATATATATATATATATATATATATATATATATATATATATGCATATAATGCTGTAGAGCTGAGTGAACAAAAATGTGTAAGGAAACAGCTTGTGGATTTCTGACAGCTGCTGTCAGAAACTGATGTCCGTGTCACGTATATACTGAAAAGTTTATTTGTAATGAATAGAAATTTCGCAATGACAGCAACATAATGTGCAGTGTCAGCTGTGACCACTGCCGTTAGACAGCACCTCACTGTCTTTCA
The DNA here is from genome assembly GCF_052040795.2 of Danio rerio. Classification (NCBI taxonomy): domain Eukaryota; kingdom Metazoa; phylum Chordata; class Actinopteri; order Cypriniformes; family Danionidae; genus Danio; species Danio rerio. The sequence goes on along the minus strand of NC_141034.1, from coordinate 32,515,552 downwards.
AATCTCTTACAAAAATAATTTAGAACTTCTGTGAGCAATTTGGTGAAACATTTTTTAGACAAATTTGCAAAATATGGTCAGTTTTTTATCTGCTAACGAAAGCCTTTATTAATAAATGTATACTTTATTTAATAAAATAAATATAAAACAATACTATTTATTATATTATAGAACTGTTGGTAACACTTTAGTTTTGGTGACAATTTATGCTAATAACTGGGTTATTACCTGCCCGTTATTAAGATAATAACTGTTTATTAGTAGTTCTAAAGTATGATCTTATTCTGGATCCCTAGTCCTACCCAGAACCTAAACACAACTTCTACCTAACTAACAATTAATAAACAGTTTATTAGTAGTTTATTAAGCTAGTAGTGTTTGTCTATGGTTTTATAATAGCATGACTTGTGACCTAAACTAAAATGTTACCGAATTTCTAAATGTAAAATCTTTTCATGCACCGCAAGCTGTTGATTATCCCTTACATATTTATCTGACTTGATTAATACATAAAGATATTAATTGCAATCTTTAAACACGTAAGCTATATAGTTTGTGTAGTGTTTTATTTACGTTGTGCAGCTGCAGTGACTGTATTTTCTGCAGAGGAGGGTGGACTGCTGACAGCTTGAGTGATGTCTATGCTCTGCAGGATGAGTAAATATTATTCTGAGATCTTTTAACAACTAGTAAACAGAGCTGCCCTTGGGGCTGGTTGTCATGTGATATTTCTCATATTGGCTTCATGTACGGTCACCAGACACGACAGTGCTGATTAAACAGCATTGGCCTCCTATAGGAGCGCAGAGTGACTACACACACGCACATGCACACACGCACACAAACATGCACGCACGCAAACAGACATGCTCACTTAGTTTTTCTGTCATTCAACATTTTACCTTTACATGGCAGAGTAAACATGACATTAAAGCTAGTCAACCGGAAAGTAAAAAAACTAACTTGAGCTGTCACTTGTTATTTCTTATAATGAAGTACAGAAACAATTACCAAAATGTTATGTTTTGCTCCTTAAAGTTTCCTGCCTTAAAGGTCATATGAAAATATTTTATTTTTACTGCAGCTGAACTACAGCTTCTTTTTTTCCCTTTTTATATAAATCTTCACTTACAGCACACATGAAAGTACCTACACAGGATAATAATGTTAGCTAAATAAAATATTGATCTGTTATACATTAAAAAAAGAAAGTACAATAAATAAGAGACCCTAAAAATAACATTTTTAAACTGTAAAGATGATGTAATATAATAATAATAATAATAATATTATAATGTAAAATGTGCCTTTCAATATTTATGGACACTATAACTTTTCTGATGTAAATGTGTGGTGTTAGGTTTACTTAAAAAAAGAAATTATCAAAAAATAATTAACATATTAGTCTCTGATAAAAAAATACAAAATTTTGGAGACCACTTAAAATGATCCAAATGATTTGGAGAAAAATATACATGTTTTTTACACTATAAAGATCTGATAACATTTCTCTTAAATTTCAAATAAAATATTATCATTTAAAGTATATTTATTTATCCAAATAACACAAGCAGTCAGAATGTCAGAATGTTTTTAATTGTGTGGTGTTTAAAAATCCGGGTTATTCCATCAATTATTGAGTGTTGGGTTAGTTACTTAAAGTAATAGATTACAAATTACTGACTACTACTGGAAAATTGTAATGAGGTTGCTTTACTAATTACTTCATGTAAAAAGTAATCAGATTACTAATTACTTTACTTTGAAGTTACTTTTAAAACATAAAATATACCTATAAGAATTCAAAATAAACTGCAGCTCTTTCAGTAATTTAATATTCACTGAAAAATATTATAATGGGTTGATCACCCTAGCTTGACATTTTCAAAAGACTTAAAGAGATAGTTCACCCAAAACTCAAAATTCTCTCATTCACTTGTTCCAAACCTATTTGTCTTTTTTTTTTTTTTTAAACAAAATAAGAAATTTAGAAGAAAACTGGATACCTTTAACCATTGACATCTATACTATGAAAAAGCACTCCAGTGTTTGGATATTCTGTGTTTGTCTCAATTAATTAGTCTACCTAAATGTGTATATTCCTTAGAAAGTATGAAGCTGATCAGTTCTTGTCACATGACATGTGGTTTTTAAATGGTTGTGCCTAGAAAATGCGAGTGCGCACAATATGCACTCCCAATATGCGCGCACAAAAAGACACAAATCCAATTTAGCCTGTTTTAGCCTGTCTGACTTGGGCCACTGTATTCCATGGTGACGAGTATTGTCAGAGAATGCTTTCTATTCAAGAGCTTGAACAAGTTGCTGGTTGAGTTCAAGGGCTCTATTTTAACAATCTAGGCACAAAGTCTAAAGTGCAAGGCGCAAAAGCATTAAGGACGTGTCCAAATCCACTTTTTGCTATTATAAGGAAGCTCTGTGCCCTAGCGCATGGTCTAACAGAGTTGTGCTTATTCTCTTAATGACTTATGGGTGTATTTTGAGCATAACGTGCATTAAACAAGAGTTTCATGTCCCATTCTCTTTAAGAGTCAGTTGTGACATGCCATGGCACATTTGCTATTTAGATGGCGGATTTTGTAAGTGGAAAAACTGAATGCTTCAAAAGTTAGAAAACAGTTAAACAGACCATCTGCAGTGAAAGGATAAAGAACAAGCCTCCACCATTCAGCCTCTTTACTTTCTTTTTACTTTAATCTTTACCCCTTTACTTTCGTGGATAAGGCCATCCATTAGCTTACATATTTATTTCGGTTGATAAGTGCAAAGATTTCTTTCAAAACTATTTCTAAATGCAGGTCTAATTTTCAGCAAATTAAAAAATGAACAATAATAACGCAGTGTGGTCAAAAGACTTAACTATGAGTTATGTCCAAACACACATCCTATTCCTATGCCCCATATGGTGATGCATACGTCTCCAAAACCTGACAGGTGAACAAATATAAACTAGTTTTCATTAAAACAAATATAAAAATGCATATAATAAATAAACCGCTAAGAATAATAACATTATACAAATGCAAATATGCATGAATAAACTGAAAATAGCACCCCAAAATGAAAAAGGCATGGAGGCATTGGATTTTATATTTGTGTAAAAAATAGTGTATTTTGTGACATTTTAATCTTTAAATTTAAAAATTTAAAAATTTAAATATATAATTTTTTTTTAAATATAAAATTATTTGTGTATTGCTGTACATCCTGTGTATCTTAAGCAATGTGTAAATGTTTGAACTCACATAGGTGCATAACTAACATGCGCTGCGCTGGATTTTACACCTGCTTTTAAATGGTCAATGGCGCGGTCTATTCCAGTTCTTCAAAATAGCTAAATATTGAGTCAAATCAGCAGAATTTTTGCAAAAAAGCTCCATTGTTTAATAAAGCTTGCACAAAAGACACTTTCAAACAAAGCTGCTTTTTGATTTTCTAAAAAGAGAAACTGAAAAAAAAGAGAAGATAGATACTATTGATAACATTTTAGATAAAGTGTCCATACTTTTTGGGACCACTTTTATATATAATACATATATTTATTCGGTTACAACTGGGCGATCAAAAGACTGGCAGCATAAAGAGATGTACAATACAAAAACATCATTAAAATCATCAAAATGACTGGAGACAAAAGAAGCCACTAGCTAAAATACAGAGCAGTCAATCTGCATATTGTATGATTAACAATGCATCCGACGCAGAGGAAAGAAGAAAAGAAGAAAGAGGATCCATTTGAGGAATAAAAGATAGATCAGTGGGCATGAAAGGCTTGATGTGTTGGACCGAGTGTCTGGACTTGGGTTTTTGCGTGCAAACCCCTGCTGCGTTGTGTATTATGGATCGCAGCAATGCCTTTTGAACATATTATCTCATCCGAAGTTCAGCCGGAGAAACCAAACTTTCATTTCTCCACAACCTGCAAAGAGCCATTTGATGTCCTTCTGTTCCTGCTCTGTAAGCCTGGCTGAGCTTCAGACACACAGTCACGTACAGACAGACCATGAAGAAACAGAAGCACAGGAGGTAAACAAAGAGGACTGCAGTGGATGGACCGACCAAACACACACACACACACACACACACACACACACACACACACACACACACACACACACACACACACACACACACACACACACACACACACACACACACACACACACACACACACACACACACACACACACACACACACACACACACAGTTTGCATTGCATCTATTTTATTCAGTTCACTGGTTTCTCCAGGTTTTTTTATGTATATGCCTAAAACTCCAAGTATTTAATGAAAAAAATACTTATTAAATATACATTAAATAATTTCTATTTTATCTGTAAAGTATGTAATTGATTATTAATTAATTGACTAATATTTTATTACGTTTTTGGATTATCAAAATTATTTTTAGGTCACATTACTAAAATTATTTGTTGATTTATCAATGTATGTTCTATTATTTTATTATGGATCACAATTTAACTATATTTAACTGTACATAACTGTATGTATAGATGCATAATTAATAAATATGTGTGCATGTATGGACGCATAATAAAATAAAATAAATAAAAATACAAATAAAATTATATATATACACACACACACACACACACACACACACACACACACACACACACACACACACACACACACACACACACACACACACACACACACACATATATATATATATATAAAACACAAATAAATAAATGAAATAAAAAATACAAAAATAAAGTAAATTTAAATCTATATATATATATAAAATAAATAAAACAAAAATAATAAAGAAATACAATTAAAAAAATATAAAATATAAAAATAAAATAAAATAAAATATAATTAAGAAATTAAAAATTATAGTAATAAAATAAAAATAAACAAAATAAAATAAAAAATAAATAAAATAAAATAAAATAAAAGTTAAATAAAATGTAAAAATGAAATAAAACTTAAATTAAAAATGTAAATAAAATAATAACAAAATAAAAATTAAAACAAAATAAATATACAAAATAAAATGATAAAAATATAAATAAAATAAATAAAAAATAACATTTGAATTTTATTACATGCTATTCAAAGATCAGAATAACTTAAATTTACTAAGCTATCTACAATCTATGTATTAAAAAACTGAAGATTTAATTTCATATGGGCTGAGACATTTGAACTTTGACCTTCAAAGCTCTAAAACATTAAAGTGAAACCACCACACACAAACCACTTGCTTCATTAATATTAAATAATTACAACATGAAATAAAAAAACAGCACTTGAGTCTGAAGCAATCTTGCTATATAGCACTTGTGCATTTCAAAATTGATTGGCCCAGTAATACAATCTCTCCTACATCTTCTCTGCTTCTGCAAATTACATTGGCCACTCAAAGGCTGCAGAGAAATTAATTGTAGATGATAAAGCATGAGCTCCAGGATTCAACTGGGAGTTGAACACGCTCTCGCTCTGGATTTCTGAATCAAACTGAAAGTGATTATGTAAATGTCTTTAAATAGCATTTCTCTGGAGTGTGGACTTTCACGGTCGAGTAGGCATCACAGAGAGAAAACATTGGCCTGAAGTCAGTTTGCTGTTTTATGTGGTCAGATGGCCAGAAGACACAGCTGTGGTAAATGACAGAGAGATTGTTTGATTATGTGGAGGTTCAAATCTCTTCTTTGATGAATACTATAAACAGCCAGCCTTAGATCTCCTACTTCGAATTGCAAGGCTCATATAATGCGAAGTTACACCTTGGCTGGGTCTCCTAAAGCGATAAATACAACAGCAGTGTTTAAACTCTATGGCATTTTTCAAATAACAGCGCTATCTATGGTATTACATACATCGCTCAAAAGCATGGTGTCGATACAGAAATGTATAATAACCTAGGATGCATTCAATTAGGTAAATTAGATGAACACTTTATTTAAAGGGATAGTTCAGCCAAAAATGAAAACTACTCACTATTTACAGATTCCCAAGTGGTTATAAAACAGAGATGCTCAAACTAGAGTTCATGGCCCAAAGTTAACCCATGATAGCCTTTGGTTTGGTCTACTATCCTATAGGGAGAATGATGCAACCCAGGCTCATTCTGAAAACGCGCCTCTATATACATATTTAGAGACCGTCCCAGGAGTTACATTTTTTTGTAGTTTTTGCAAATCCACTAGAGGCTGCTTTTTCAGATCCCATCAGCTGGTAAGCATGAAAAGGAATGTTGTCATACCGCCCCATAAAGTTTATTTTAAAAATGAAATGCAGCCATACGTACTTCTGGCTACATAATTTGGGATCTTCAGAAAGGTATATAGGGCTACGTTTTCAGAATGAGCCTATGTTGGAATGATGGGTAAGGGTTGGGGAATGCCTTTAATAGAGATTGTCATTTCTAATTTAACGTAACCTTTTATAATAAAACAATTATGCAAAAAGTGCTAACTTAAATGAAATGTTTCAATTAAATGTTTAGGTTTTTTTAAAATGTAAAATGTCCCTCGATGGATGGAGGAAAATTAAAAAGACTTTGGCTAGAAAAAGGATGTGCAGCTTGACTAGTGTGATCAGCATCAAGCTCCATTGTGTTCTAACTGGGATTGTTTGTTTTTATTCTAATGTTCAATTTAAAATGTTAAATAAATGCATGTGTATGTGTTAATACCAAGTAATGTTTTCTATTTATTTTTAAATATTATTAAATAAATTAGGAAAAAAAGCCAAAGCCAATTTAGCAAATTATATTTCAACCCCATTGGTTGCCTTGGTGAAAAACTGCATATTTGATTCATTCAGTCAGGAAGACTCTCAAAGCAAGCGTCCATTACAGAAATGCGACCTCCGGTGGACAGCTGCAGTCTCCGAAATGTATATTTATATATTTTTATATGATTTACATTAGCAAATAATATTATAAATATGAATGTAAATCTTAGGTAAGCAGGTTACATTATAACCTCATGTCCTAACAACAGCTGCGTGATGAAATATGCAGTTATAAGCAATTGGGTAGTTGGCACTAAACAAAACACGACAGAAATTTAAATAAAGTCATGAAGAAGCATAGAATAGTGCACTTACTGCACTCCAACAAAATAGTAAGGGTTATAATCTAATTAATATATATTAAACCTCTTAGCATTATTAAATGTACATGCCAAATCACTGATAGTGAGTCACAGTTCTAAAGTTCAATTTCAAATGATTTAGGTAAACTGTCTGCTGCTGCTTTCAGTAGTATATCAATAAATGTCATGTAAAAAGGCATTCTAACTCACATTATAAGCATTTAACACAGAATAAAGCACATGAGGTGAACCTGAGGTGATCATAGTCAGTTTTCAGTTGTTCAGCTGCAAGAAATAAAAGCCGTTTCTAATATATCAATTTCAGGTGTTGGTTAGGACAAAAACTCCTTTTAATATGGAAAATATTTTCTCTATCGCATTGTTACTTTTATTTAGAACATGGTTTAAATTAGCCTTTAGGCTTAATAGTCAGGCTCGCTCCTGTTGGTGTCCTCAATCTGGCAACCTGCACTTGCATGTGTTTTAAACCAGGCGTGCGATACCTAGTTAAACCACTGGGTGTCAAACTCAAATACTGCACCTATAACATCGGCCGACAGTCCTTAATCAGCTTTAGTCTTTGTTCCTTCATGAGAAACAGTTTGGGCACCCCTGTTATAAACCTGTATGAGTTTCTTTCTTCTGTTGAACAAAAAAGAAGATATTTTGAAGAAAGCTGAAAACCGGTGACCATTGACATCAATAGTAGGAAAAACAAATGCTATGGAAGTCAAGTTACTGATATTCAGCTTTTTTCCTAAATATCTTCTTACACCTTCTTAAAAAAATCCTAAACAGGTTGGGAAAAAGAGAAGGCAGTGCAAATAATGACAATTAACTTTTTTGATGAACTTTCCCTTTAACATTGACTTTGTTGCACACTACATTAATTTTATGATAGATTTTATTGAAAACGCTGTCGTGTAAATGGGAAACTTTTTAAAATTCCTTTTTAGCAACATTGTTGTCGTCTAAATGGAGCCTAAGTATCAGTAATCTGTAGCGCAACACAGATACAGTCGCCTACACTTTTGTAGGACAGGCTTTCACAGCACTGGAGCTCTGTGTGTGTCTGGGTGAAAATGGCATTTAATGGCACTGCTGTCTAAAAACAGCATTATTACTGTAACAAAAATGACAGTTGGGGTGGGGGTGAGTGATAGAAAAGAGAAAGAGAGAGAAATACTGTTCCTGTTATCTCACAGAAGCTTGAGGAACCATGAGGACCGTGAAGACCCGGAGGAAGAAACAGACAATGAAAATAAGCGCAAAAGGAAAGCTTGTCGTTTCCTCCAGACATTCCTATATCTCTCTCTCTAACTCCTCCACAAGGCCGCTCTGAGACTCTGATGCAATAAGCCATCTGAATGCTGTCACCTGCTACGCTGCATCTTGATTGAGTTCTTTGCTGTAAGAAAAGCTGGGAAATGGCTGACAGCTTAGTTGAGGGACCTGGGCTTTCCCAGACCTCTCTCTCACACATATATACACATATACACACATCGTTTGACACCAAACCCACTGCTGGTTCCATTATTTGCATGTTTGGGTGCCTGTCACAGATGGAGTGCTGATAAAGGTATTGAGCGGTAGAGTATGACGGAGCCCCTGCACTTACACTACCACCACATCTACTAGGACTAAGCGGTGCTGACTGGTGTGATTAGCTTGATTTATCACTTAAAGAATCCGCTGATAATATTTCAGATTATTTGCAGCAGTCCATAACCAGCTCATAAATATACAGTAGCCTATAATTGTCAGATTCAAAAGGCAATTGTCATGTTAAAGGCTTATGATAATGCTTGTGTTATTTAAAATATTTTAATGTATCCCTGTGTTTGACATTGACTAAATAAGGGTTTAAAATGCTTAAACATGTATGCAGATTACTTTAAAAGGTAAAAACAACTTTTACATTACTTTATGTGATAACCCAAAAGCCAATGGAAAAACCCTACACATTTTTGCCAATGGAACCAGGGTCATCCCTGCAGCACTCCATATTTTTTATTAAATATTGTATGTGACCCTGGACCACAAAACCAGCCTTATGTTGCAGGGGTTTATTTTTGGCGATTGTATGAGACAAAACTATACAGTATATATTTTGCATGCCAAGAATCATTAAGATATCAAGTAGATATTAAGATCACATTCTGTCAAGATGTTTTGTAACTATTGTTCTACAAATATGATTAGTAATATGCATTGCTAAGAATTTAATCTGCACATGATTTATTTTTGAATATTGATTTTATTTTGAACTCTTAGATTCCAGATTTTTAAATACTGTATCTTGGCTAGGCATGGGACGATAACTGGTTTCAAGGTTTACTGCGATTTGGGAAAATCAAGGTTTTAATTCCGCTAAAATGTTCTGTTATACCATTCCTAGGATATTTGTAAGGTTTTAAAAGTATTTTTATGTGTTGTTAAGTAATCTATGTTTTAGACGCCTCACAGCATGAAGGTTGCTGGGTCGCTGGTTCGAACCTCGGCTCAGTTGGCGTTTCTGTGTGGAGTTTGCATGTTCTCCCTGCCTTCGCGTGGGTTTCCTCCGGGTGCTCCGGTTTCCCCCAAAGACATGCGGTACAGGTGAATTGAAGGTAGGCTAAATTGTCTGTAGTGTGTGTGTGGATGTTTCCCAGAGATGGGTTGCAGCTGGAAGGGCATCCGCTGCGTAAAAACTTGCTGGATAAGTTGGTGGTTCATTCCGCTGTGGCGACCCTGGATTAATAAAGGGACTAAGCCGACAAGGAATGAATGTTTACTGTTCCAAAATATTATAAATGTTTCTCAAAATGAAATAAATTGTGTTCAATGGGGGAAAAAGTTTTCAGTTTTTTACCCAGATATTTAAAAAGAACATATTTTAGAGCATTTACCACAATACCGTGATACCATGAATATACCATGAATACAAAGGTATTTTTATCCAAGGTTATCATACTGTCAGAAACTTATACTGGGCTATGCCTAATCTTGGCCAAATATAATTGTATCCAAACAAATGATACATCAATAAAAAAGCTTTTATATTAAGCAAATGTTAAATAAATCTAAGAACAAGTGACCCTAATGACTGGTTTTGTGGTCCAGGACCTCAATTACTACACCATTTTGAGAAGATACTGTACATAAAATACATGTTAATTTAAGAATATATTTCATACTGCTATGTACCGGCAAAGGAGAGCCAATGATGACAGAATTTGAATATATTTTTCTCTTTATGTAATATCTCTTTAACATTGCCCTTGTTACACATTACTATTACTATATTATTACAATAGACTTTATTGAAAACTATGTCATGTAAAAGCAAAACTCTTTAAAATGCAAGGTAGAAACATATCAGTTTTTGGCTACAATGTTGTCGTCTAAATGTAGCCCAACGATCAGTAATCTGTAGCACAACATACACAGCAGGGAAAATAAGTCTTGAACACATCCCCATTATTCTCAGAAAACATATTTTTAAAGGTGCTGTTGACTTGAAACTTTCCCTGGATGAAATCCATATATGCAAGGAAAACTAATTAATTACAAATTAAGTAATGTGAAATAAAATGAAACGACAGGGAAAAAGTATTGAACACATAAAGAAAGGGAGCTGAAGAAAGGCAGTGAAAGCCCAGACAGCAGCTAAAATATCTCAGTAGTTATTCAGTAACTTTCTGTCCTCCGTCATTGTAAGTGAATATTAGCTGCTTCAGTTCAACGTTTACATTATCAAGATGATGAAGATGAAACTAGATTGGACATTTCAGCAAAACAATGATCCCAAACACAGCCAAGGAAACTCTCAAATTCTTTTTGAGAAAGAAAATCAAGCTGTAGAATGGCCTAACCAATCACCTGACTTGTTAAATCCAATATAAAATACAAAATAAAAATCAGATTTGATAGACGAGAAACCCACAGAACCATAAAGACTTTTACACTCTGCTGTCACACCTGAGCAATTCATGTGACTTCTTTCTACACATAAGAGGCATCTTTAAAATGTCATTAACAAAAAAAGCTTTTTATATAAAGTATTAAATATGTTTGAGTACTTCAGTACTTTATCCTTTTGTCATTCCATTGTTATGTCACATAACTCATATTTCAGATTTGTAAAAACATTTTTATGTTTGTATTGTTTGGGTTTTTACCTAAATCTAGTTCAATTCCATATCAACAGCTCCTTTAGAAATATTATACCCAGAAAAAACATGATGTGTTCAATACTTTTTTCCCCACTGTACTTTATGACTGGTTTTGTGGTCCAGGGCCTCGTGTACTTTACTATTTTGTGTAAATATTGTATACAAAATACACATACATTTATTTTTATAGTGCTATGTACTGGCATCATCTACTGAAAAACGCCTTATTGATTGACAAGTAGAATGAGGTTTATAAATCTTTGCGATGTACAGAACACAAGGACTGGACTCACTGTTGGTTTTGAGGCGAGCGGGTTCACTGTTTCTGCTTCCTGCCTGGTTGATGGCCTTGACGAAAAAGATGTAACGAGTCCCGCTCTGCAGGCCGTGGACTGTGTAGTGATTCTGCTTGATATTGGGTACAATCATCCAACTATCCACAGAGTTATATAGACCTGAACGCAAGAGAGAGAGAAAAGAGAGCATAACATTAATAACAGATTTAACCTTTTTTCCAAGTTGCGCTTAAATCAGGACTATGCCAGCACACATTCAGATCATTTACATGTGATAGTCATACCAAAAGTAAACTGAAAATAGAATTAAGGCATCTGGAGTATTCTTATTTTAATCACAAGTTTTTACTGCATTTTATGACAAGTTACACATATGACAGTGATCAATACATTGAAGGCAAACAAAAGAACATGACTTTGATCAAGATTTGCAATACAGGCTCACTGGACATACATGCTTTAGCCTACATTTATGTGAAACAGCAAATACATACTCTAAGTCAAGTGAACGGTATGGGAAAGTATAACTCAATGTTTGTTCCTTTTCACACTAATGATATTAACAGGGACATATTCTCCAGGTACAGGAGAAGCATCGGAGGAGATATTGGAGCTGGGGGTAGTGGAAGCGTGAATCCACGACCTCGAAACGAAATGTGTACAGCTGCAGGAGCAAAGAGCTAAGCTTATGCTCAATACCTCCATGCAGCTCACCCATCTGAGGTAAGTGTGTGGTACAATTTTAAAACTCCTTCTATCTCAACTCTGTGTGTTTTTCTGTCCAGGCCCAGCACACTTGGGACTCGGCACATCTGCTGCCCCTGGGTGCAGCGGTGGAAGACCTGAGTCAGCTCCCAGGGGAGAGATTATCCTCCTCTTCTGCATCCTGGGATTGAGATTTCCACAGAATGCTACATCATAATCATCGGCTATTCCATTGCTTGACATGTCCATGCTACTTTCGCTAAGAGTAATGTGCACTCGCTGTTCTCCTGATGCTCATGTTAATGATGTCTCTGCTAAGATACTCGCTATCCTGAACGGTGATCAGAGCATTGGAGCCAATGCATTGGAGCATTGGAACGACAGCAAAATTTGCCCCAAGTTATTCATTCATTTATTTTCCTTCGACTTAGTCCTTTATTTATTAGGGTTTGCCACGGAGGAAGGAATCACCAACTGTTCTGGCATACGTTTTACGCAGCGGATGCCCTTCTAGCCACAACCCAGAACCGCGAAACAACCTATACACTCTCTCATTCACAAACTCATCCATTTCACCTATAGCAAATGTCTCTGGACTATGGGGGAAACCGGAGCACCTGGAGGAAACCCACCCAAACACAGAAAGAACATGCAAACTCCACACAGAAACGCTAACTAGCCCAGGCGGAACTCAAATCAGCGACCTTCTTGAGGCGATAGTGCTAACCACTGAGAAGTTACATATTTTAAATTCTGAAAAAAATTAGACTGCACACTCTAAAGCAGTGGTTCTCAAACATTTTTCATCAAGTACCACCTCGGAAAAAAATTGTCTTTGCAAGTACCACCATAATGAGCAGTTTTGAAATACAGTAGCGTATTAGGTCTAGTAAAGCAGCTTAAGCTCTGTACAGTTTAAAAAAGAAATAACTCCTGGTTTGTTAGCACCTGGAAATGTTGCCTAGACCTCATTAATATAGGCTTTATGTCATCATATTCGTATATAAATCATTTTTGATAATTTCTTTAAATATATGTAGCATGTACATATTACATATTTGATTCATCCGCGTACCACTAGAAGGAAGCCTGCGTACCACTAGTGGTACACGTACCACAGTTTGAGAACCACTGCTCTAAAGTATTTGTCATCTGAAATGTGCATGTACGCAATGTATGTTAGGTTTTGTGATGCAGTGTATTGCAGACTGGGCTGAAGAATTTGCATCCATTGTGTGTTTTGGAATGTCAGATTGCATTGCATGGGGAAATAATTAGTTATCAATACATGTATATACTATATAACAAGCAACACGGGAATGTTCTAAAAGTCTCATCATACAATTATTCAGAATAAAGTATATAATTAGATTTCTGTGGTCCATGTAAACAGACCCACTGACAAGAACTGTGCAATAATCAGCACACAGGAATAAATGTTTGAACACACTGTGATTCTAAAAAGGGAATGGTACACATGAAGTTAATTATTCAAGGCTTGTCTATTTTTGTTTGATGTGAAAGCACATATAGCACAGGTTGGGAGAGAGACTCAGGATGTTTGCTTTAAGCAAACACCAATGTCCCCCTGGCCAGTTTCTCACAGTGAGGAATAAAGAAAGAATATTACTGCTGCTGCTAATACATATTTACTGTAATTATATTTTGAGTAAACACTGACTGTCAGATATATTCAACATTATATTAGCTACTTTGTCATCCTGCCTAAAGTAATAATAATAATAATAAAAATAATAATAATAATATAATTATAATATAATTATAATAATATTAATATAATAATAATAATATTATTAATAATAATAATAATAATAATAAGGTCACACTTTATTTTGATCGTCCGTTTGTTAAAATTAAGTTAAATTGCATCTATATGCATACTAATTCTCAGTAGACTGTTAGGTGGAAGTTAGGGTTAGTGTAAGTTTACATGTACTTGCAGTTATAAGTTTCTTATAGTCAGTTAAATATCTGTTGAAGGAGCAGTATCAGCAGATATTAAGCAGACGGTCTACTAATGCTCAAATGGACCATTAAAATAAAGTGTTAACAATATTAATAAAAGACGTAATTGTTATTTCTAATGATAATAATATACAAAAATTTGTATATATATATATACTACATAATGTCCAAATTAATATACAAATTTTTGAATATTATATATATATATATATATATATATATATATATATATATATATATATATATATATATATATAATAAAAATAAAACAACATAAAATAATTAAATTAAATATTGCTTATATCCATTATATTATCAGCAATACTAAATTATCCTTATCATTAAACAACTAAAAAAAGCAAGCTTTCAGTCAGCACAATATGTCCTTTTCACAAAGACAGCTATTGCATCATTCAACTGAATGAAAACCACACACCGCAGGAATCTAGCTGCCTGGTTATAAATGTAATTGCATATCAGTAAGCATGAAAATAAATTAAAAAGCACAACATGCGATCACTGTATTAAATAAAAAGCAAAGCTTGTATTAACAATTCACTTCCACCATCTAGATGATTAATCATTTTTTATGAGCAATAAAGTCATTTATCCACATCCATATCAAAAAATCGTTTGATGTAGTTGTTTGACGACCAGAATTACAATAGCCAATGACAATGTGCTGCTTACATTGTAAATTCACTGCTGCTGCTTGACATTGGGAGAGAGACTTCAAAGAGAGGCAGATGAAGGTATGTGTCACTGGCTAAAAAGAAAGCAGTGTGAATAGGGATCTAGACTGTGCATATGCGTGCTTGCGTGCGTGCGTGTGTGTGTTGGCACATGAAAGGGAGCCAAAACATAAGACTGGAAAACAGGACTGCTCCCAATCCTGTCAGCAAATCCAAACTAGCCTTTGATGCTTCTATTGTGTGTGTTTCCATGAATGTGCATGTGCCTAGATGTCAATTACCAATTCTCTTGATAAGTTTATTCTACTGTACAGTGGTAATTAGCACTTTCATTCAGATTTATTTACGTTATACTTAAGTTTTATTCTGATGTGTAGTGAACAAGCTTGAGTCAAGTATCTGTGTCTATATGATATGACAACAGTTTATATTCACTTCATTATAAACCAGTGTAATGCTTATGATGTGACTCTCAGACTCTCTTTAATTGTCAAAAACAATTACATCTAATGTTTACATATACACACACTCACGCATGCATACACTCTCAGAATTAAAAGTACCTGTCACTGGGCTGGAAACTTTTTAAAGGTACACTTTTATACCTTAAAAGTGCACATTTGTACCTTAAAAATACAATTTTGCACCTTTAGGGTATGCTTTTGTATCTTTAAGGTACTATGAACTACACATTTATACTTTTTTAGACATTAATATTTACCTTTAAGGTACATATGTGACCTTTTGACAAGATACCACAACAGTGAAAGGTTTTGTACCATTAATTAATGAGAGTACACGCATATTTCCTATTGAATAATTATAGGCTCCACAAGTCAAACATGGTAAAAATTGCTAAATTATTACAGTTATTGTTTAAAGTACTTCCAATTAGGGCTGCATAATATATTGTTTCAGCATCGATATCGCTACATGCAAGTCCGCAATAGTCACATCACAGGGATCTGCAGTGTAGTTGGGATTATAGTTGACCATAAATTACAGTTAACAACATTGTGGAAAAATTTCAGATTTTACCCTTGAAGTGAAAGTTTATTATTTGCATGTGTTTTTAAGATCTAAATGTGAGAATTTGAAGCAAATTTAGGCCATTTGGGCACAATAAATTAAATGTTTGTAGCTTAAAAATTAAATTTGCATTATATAACATGGTTTCCGCTGCATTCATTCTTCCATAGCGGGGCGCCGTACCAAAATTGATCCCTCCACGGCTACATTAAAACTTTTCATTCAAAATATTAAATATATCTTTTGTGTTTTTTTTTTTTTTTTTTTTTTAAATAGCGGGTGATAATCGCACCAAAATGTATTGAAAGGTAAGTGAATTATATCAGCTCAATCTTTTCTGTAACCGTAGTAGTGCTGTGTGTTATTTTTTTAACACTTTAAGGTTACGTGTTGACTGGCTGACTCACTTTACTTTAGGACACATTAATACCGCTCTGTAGGTCTATTGGAGACGTTCATAAATATTCCTAGCAAGTCATATAAGTGTTGGAGACACACTTGTTACATAAACGCACTAAATTGCACTTTAGCAGCGTTTATTTGAGAGTGCACAAGAAGATCTGCGCTTGAGCAGCGTATATTTGAGGGGGCATGCAAGAAGTTTTGTGCATGAGCAGAGGAAATCGGCCTGCAACCAAAGAGATTTGCATATTTTTAAGGTATAACATAAATGCGATCTCGACTTGTAATTCTGCGCTCACGCCATTTGTCATTGAAATAACGCCACAGGTAGTTGGTTGATCTGTGTAAATAAGAAATATAAATGTCAGTTTTTTCCAATATTGTGCAGCATTAGTTTCAAATAAGAAGCCTTGCCAACTAAATGCAAGACTTTAAACTATGAATTTTTTTAAAAGGAGCATTTTTGTTCAGAAGGTTCTGATAGGAACTATTTTCTGTCCTTAGAGTAAAACAGATTTCTGTAAGAGTGAAATATTAAAAGACCAATAAAAATACATTTCCTATGTCAACATGTATGCTGTACATTCTCAGTGTTTTAGGGATGATTTTTTGGTGTTGTAACAATAAAATATTAGACAAAAGGTCCACCAAACAGTTACAATATCAGTTATATGGTAAACAAAGCCAAAAATTAAGTAAAAAAAAAAATTGCAATGTACATAAGGATGCACAAGAGTATTTCAATTAATTAAATGCAAAATAGCGTTATTCTGTGTCATACAGTAAATTCAGCCTTATGACTAGACTCCAAATTATTTATGTTTCCACATTATGTGATTATTTATGTTTCCACATTGTGTACATTTCCACATTAATAATAGCAATATTAATACATTTTAGTGCTATAAAAGTATGTATGTGCAAATGTAGAACATCTAGAAGATTTATTAAAAATGAAGTTTATACTAAACTCACAAAATCGTATGACCATATTAATTGCAATAATGTCTGATCGCTGGCCACTGTAGACTGTGTCTTCATTTCACATTCACAAACTCGGGCAGCTCTCTAAAGCCCAGCTTATGAATATCTTAAGGTGCAAAGACCTAGGATTTGGCAGAAACCACTGACAAATACTAACGCCGTAAAAAGCCACAGAAACTACATTGACATCAAGCAAAAATAATATGACACCTTTATTACTGCATTACTGACCAGTTCTATGATCCTCAGATCAATGAGGGTGCTCTGAAATAAACCTCTGCTGCATGATGTGAAATATGAACCAAAAAGAGTGAGGATAAACCATAGAAGAAAAATGTGAACGAGGAAATCTTAGCTTGATATAATAAAGCAATAAGGTACAAGAGGTTGTAGTTTATTATATGCTATTATTCCTCTATAAGTCAGTAAGATAAAAAAGTCTTAAAAAGCTACATTTAATATTAGTATATTTACACAGAAGAAAGAGACATAATGTAAGTATTTTAATGTATTAATTCATTTATAATGCAGAGTTTATAGCAAACACATCCAGATGGCTACGATCAGATGATTTCTAGGTTTCTGTTTTATCACCACTGTCATTTCTGATGTCTTCAGCTGACCATGAGGAATGGGCAAAAATATGGGCCAAAAAAAGACTTTGTTCTGCTTCCCTGTCCCTCTAGCTATAGTCAGTGTGGTGTAAAGTGTGTTTCACACAGGACTTGGAAAAAGTGCTGCGCTATGAATCCCATTAATTTCAATAGCATCATGCAAGGGCGGTTTGTTGCTGCAGCATCCAAGCGCAAGAGCAACACTGTTGACTAACTATGCCCTAGTTAAAATTCAAAATTGCTCAATATTTTGCTCTAAGGACAATCCAGTGCTACTGTGCTGTCACGCTAGCCATACACAAGTAATATGACACCACTTCCCTCATTAACTGTGAATACAATTTTGCTGTCAATAAAATGTGTTTAATTTATCAGCTTTTGTTCTTTAAAATTAGTATAATTAAACATATTGATATTTAACATATTCAATTTAAATGTCTTTCAAATGTACTGCATATTTTTTTATTAAAATAATAAATAATTATTAAAAGTTTATTAAGTTTTCAGCCAAGAACAACCAGATTTGGTTTTTGCCCAGAATTCTAATTTCAGTGCTAATATTTACCTATTTATCTAAATGTTCCACACAGCAGGATTGCAGCATCTGAATGTTCATTAACCTTTTGACCTTTTTAGTTTACTTTGAATGTATTTTATGAGTGTGAGCACAAGCTTTAAGTTGGTTGAAACTCACTAATCCGCCACCAGTTCTGATAACAACACGTGTTTTTAAATTCCTCTAATTTCTGACTTGCTGCTATTAGATACAGTAGCTGATGATACTAGCTCTGTCAGCACACTCTCTCGCTAATCTCTGTGTGGGTTTGGTCTGCATAAAAGATTTGTTAAGCTTTTCAAGGTTGCACGGTACGCTGAGCTAGTGTTTTGTGGGGACGCACATTATCAACTGAACAAGCAGGAAAACAGACAGACAGAGTCAGACGAGCATAATGCACTCATTTGTTAGACTGCTTTGACCTCATTGCTGTTTGCAATGACTGTCAGCTTTACATTTGTGTCGAAGCACGTGCTTGCCAGCCATCGTAACATCCACGTCTCTGCCGTTTTCCATAAACTACCCATGAGTCACGGCACACGTCCCTGAGCTAGAGGTGCGTACGTCAGTTTAGGTGATGTGGCCCGTTTCCTCCGCAAGGACAGCAGCATTTGCATACTGTTTGCTGCAGGTTAGCATGCCAGTCCAGCGGCTTGTATCACTATCAATCAATGTCACAATGAGAGCGGAGCAAAGAGCATTAGCTTGTGTCAGATCTAATCAGGGCTGATGGCAGGCCACTGCCCTCACTTTTATGGGACTCACGATAACGTCCGCAGACAAACCTGAGCTACTCTTTCAACAGTACCCTGAATGTTCCTAAACAACAACGCTTTCCTGCTTCTGGATGATTTAACTGCTATCACTGAGTAGGGCTGCATGATGAATTGAAAAAAGATCACAATCTCAATTGGACTTCCCACATGATCTTAATCCATTATCTCTTTGGTTCAGATTTCACTCCCCGGAGCATCTGATGCATTAGGGTTTCCCCTACTGTAATACGCCCAAAAACTCAGTAAAATTCTGTAAAACTCATCAATGGCAGGGAAGCGTTTTCTCTCGTTAACTGCAGGAAAAGAGGTAAGTGAAATAATTTATCGATTTGACACACATCATAATACCAGCCCTACATTTAAAGCACAAATAACGTCCAGCTGCCGTCATCTGTGAACCAATCTCCATCTGTCTGTTATATTGCTTCAATTACTCAAACTTTCTTTTGCATCAGAAGCACATCAAACATACAAAACTCCTAATTCTCGTCAAAGGATGTTATATCGCATTTTTGCATCGCCTTCAAATGTAAATCACTTGTGCTTCATCTGCACCTGCTTACTGAATAGGCTGAAAACTCCCCCTAGCCCCTGCCCTCGATATAATGTAATGTATTGATTGTGAAATAAATCACGTTTGCTGCCTATTCAACGTCAATAAGTCATTAAAAATAATTAATTTCAAACTGAAATATATATAATTTGATAATATGGTTTGGAATTGGATGCTTTATGAGATTATTTAAATGTTTTTGCATATATTTTTGTTTAATTAAGAATTTTGCAGGATCACAAAAATTTGCGACTTTTTGTTGATTTTGGGCTGGATTCAGCGATTGCAGTATCGTGAAAAACTTACGGTTTGATAAAGCATATGTTGCAAAATGACACGTTAGCTGACACACTGTTTACAAACATAAAGATGCGTGCTTACCCGCGAATGATGGCTACATTAGTAAATGAATCTTTGACGCACATTATCAACTGAACTGAAGAAAGTAAAAGTAAAGGCAGATTGGAGGAGGCTTGTTCTTTATCCTCACGTTGCAGATGGTCTATTTAACTGTGCTAGAGAAGCATTCAGTTTTTCCACTTACAAAGTCCGCCACAGAAATAGCAAATGCGCCATGGCGCGACAAAACTGGCTCTTAAAGGGATTGGAAGATGAGACTGATTGGTTTATTCTCAAATCACACACATAACTCATTAATAGAATAAGCACAACCCTGTTAGACCATGCGCCTCAGTGCAGAGCGTATTTTTCCATTCTTAAAATATCAAAAGTGGATTCGGGCAAACCCTTAATGCTTTTGCGTCCTGCGATTTGGAATTTGCGACTAGATTGTTAGAATAAATCCCAAAGGGTCAATGACAGATTCCAAGCATACGTCTCAAACACAATAATTTGACTATAGAATTATGATTAGTTGTATTCTAATGTTATTATTTAGCATTTTAACCAACACATCAACACATAGGCCTAATATTATTATTGTTGTTTCACCATATGTTTGAGAATAACAATAACAATAGCCTATTAATACTAACCTAAATTTACTTTTGTGCCTGAAGCAACTCGGTTATGTAAATAAACTTATAAAGTTAACCAATGGATTATTATTATTTATTATTATAATTTTTTTAAATATAAATGATTATTGTTATTGATTGTAATATTATTATTATCATTTTTTTTCTCCCAATTTTTTTCAGTTTTTTGTTTGTGTCCTTAATGTTAGGTGTTGGTGTTTGTTTCTGAAAGAGGGGGTTTCATGGCCCTTTAAGTTTGTCAGTCTTGTTATATGTGAAGCAGCACCATGTCAGAATGGATTGCCCCAAGGGGATTATTAAAGCTTTAAACTAAACTACCCTTTATTTTACATCTACATAATCATGAGAAAATCAGGATCTTTATTTTTAAAAATAAATATTTAAATTGAAAAAAAACAAAAAAAAAAACGTGATTCTCATTTCAGCCAGAATCATGTGGCCCTAGCACACTGAGTTGATGCGCATGAATTCTGGGCACGTTTAATTGATCACAAAAGGTCAGTTTTCCAGTCATGGCAGCTGCGCAATTATATTTATTGGACTTGAGTGCAGTGTAAGGGAAATGTATGGATTTTTACATAGCACATGACTTATTTTGTATGTCAAAAGCATGCTAGCAGCTGCTGGCACATAAATCGATGGATTCCAATGAATAAGCATTATGGAAATGCTTATCCAGCCTTAAACCATGAATATTATGCTTTGACTGTGAAAGATTTGCAAAAATGTGTTTTGCAAAATTTTGCTTAAGGGAACATATAACAAGCCGTCAATTCCATTGGCCTGCAAATATGATAAATGTAGAAACAATGGGACGGAAAATACATTATTCCATTAAAAAATGCCTTGAAACAACAGATAATTGAAGCTCCTTATAGAAGGAAATCCATTAGATAGATCCTGCCTGGCAGATGAAGTTTTTTTTTATTATTCCTGACTTGGCCAGCAACTGAGAAAATGCACCAGAACAGGCTCATATTTCTTCTCTTGGGATCCAAGCATACGCATCTAAGAATTGCAGCGTTTAGGCATCGGCATTCAAAGAGCAATGCTGTAAAAAGGTCTAGGAAGAAAGCAGTGCTCTCCATTTCTCCGTCTGTTTGTTTGTATTCTCTAAGGAGTCTGCGGTAGCTCTGTGGATGCTCCTGAGCTTCTAAACCATCAACGGTTGAAATGAATATACCGTGCTTGTTACTGAAGCGGGCTGAATGAAAACTGAGGAGCAGGTCTGTGAGAGAGAGAGAAAGAGAGAGAGAGAGAAAATGCTCTCTCTTTGCTTGCCAAGTTATGCATGTCAGAGTGCCTTATTGGCCTTTAAGCAATTAAACAGCTCTATAAAGCTACATAGATGTAAAAGCATTACCTATAGCTTTTATTTACAGGTGCCTCAAGAAAAAAAAAAAGATATGGGGAAAGATTTTATTGTTTAGAATAGAAGTAGAGGTTTTGTTTGCTGGAAATGCTACCAAAATATTAAACAAAATTATCCATGTAATGATAAAATAATAAATGTATAATGTTATTCACAAACTAATGCATGTGTTATGTCTATTAAAAGTGACAGTAAAGAGTTTTACGTTGATACAAAAATGGCCAGGGTGACATGGTGGCCCAGTGGTTGGCACTATCACCTCACAGCAAGAAGGTCACTAGTTCGAGACCTGGCTGGGTTAGTTGGCATTTCAGTGTTGAGTTTGCATGTTCTCCCATCTTGGTGTGGGATTCCTCTGGGTGCTTTGGTTTAACCCACAGGTCAAAGACATGCACTATAGGCCTTATATGGCCTTATGCAGGTCCTACGCCACCCAACTCGCTTCCGCATGGGAGTTGGTTGCTCTAACAAGGAGGCTAAAGACCATGGCCTCTAGTGTCTGTCTAGACACTGCACAGCACTTTACTGGCTGGTCTCCGCTACACTTAGTGTACTGCATGTGTGTGAATAAGTGTGCATGGATGTTTCCCAGTACTGGGTTGCAGACTAAAGGGTATCTGCTGTGTAAAACATATGCTGGATAAGTTGGCGGTTCATTCCGCTGTGGCAACCCAATGATGAATAAAGGCACTAAGATGAAGGAAAATGAATGAATAAAAAATGGCCAATCACCTCATCTTGGCTATGGCCTTCATAATATCAACACAACAGTGTGTAAACTGAAATAATTCTCAATGCTGCAAAAATGATGTGTCTTGGATAATAAGATTATTAGGTTATGCCTAATTTAATACTGTAAACAGATGCAAAACTGGTAGAAATGTACTCATGCAAAAGATATGTGAGATATGTGGGTCATGTGAAACAGACACCCTATCAAATCTCAATTTTTCCATATTAGGGCATAAATAATTATCTAAATTTTGGCAGGTCTTAAAATTTAAAGAATAAAATCTCCGATGAACAACAACATATATCACTACAAAACCAAGTCAGACACAGCTAATCAAAATCATCAACCAATCATCAGCAGAAGTTTTAGCAGTCTGTTGGTCTGAAGACTTGTGTGTGAACAACCCAATACTGTTTAAAGAAAATTGGGTCAAGCAACAAGACAGTGACCCCAAGCACAGCAGCAAATCTAAACCAGCCAAAGTCCAGACCTCATCCCAAAACTCTCTAGTTCATATAGAAAATCATTACTTTAAGTAATATCTGCTAAAAGTGGATCTACAGGCATTTAAGTTATAGGCAGTTCTAAGTTTGTCACCTATGGCTTTTTTCAACCCAGGCTCATTCTGAGAGAGCAAAATACATCATAGAAGTTTTTTTTTGCAGTTTTTGTTTTTGCGAATCTACCAGAGGCCGCTGTGTATGCCTTTCAGACCTCAAATTTCTCTCACGAGAGCCATTTATGCCTGCTCTCCTACTCCACCATAGGTCCCTGCCGACTGACTTACTGACTGACTGACCAACCGACCAATACCTCACCCTCACCTAAACCCAAATAATAGTGTTTTAAAAAGCATCAATTGACCCGCCCACCCCCTTCCCTACACCCAACTGCATTGTTTTAAAAAGCAATAAAATAAAAACAAAAAATGATTTTTTTCCACGTTTTCCGCTTTTATCACATTTTCACCCTGTTATTTACTTGTATATTTTTATTATTATTTTTTTGGAACTGTTCTTTGAGGAACTCGAACTCTGCCATCACGGTCTATAACGCTCTACATCACAAGTCCATCGATGTATGTATTGAGCTACCGGACAAACTGGTAACAGCGGAAAAGCCATCCACATAGAGATAAGTGGCTAGCTATTAAGCACGAAAAGGAACGCCGTCATAACGCCCAATAGCGTTCGTTTTAAAGACAAAATGCAGTCCTACGTTCCTCTGGCTACATAATTTGTAATCTCCAGAATTACATATAGGGCTACGTTTTCAGAATGAGCCTGTGTTGGCTTTTTAAACCTTAGCTTCATTTATTAGCTTTCATTTTTGAGAAATTGTGGACACACTTCGCATACTTCATTTCAAATTCAGATTTTGGCTATTTACTAAATGAAACTGGAAAAGACTAAATAACTTGACACTGATTTGCTCTATCTACATATTTCTTCATTTCCAGAGGTCTTTTTAAATAAAGCATTGTCTAATAATGATCTGGTGCATGCCTTCTATTGATGATTTGTATTTATATGATTTCTTCCCACTGTTTTATTATCGGAACAATCCTAATTAATTAAAACATCTTTTTCCTTCTTTACTTTGCTGTTGTTGTTGTGTTTCTTTTTAAATTAAAATACGTAAATACAATTGTGTTGCATTAAATTGTCATAATTTTCTTAAATATTTTTCTTACAGCTCAATACAAAGATAATATACTAAAATACCTCAATAAATTAATTAATTCATTCATTTTCCTTTGGCTTAATCGTTGTATTCATCAGGGGTTGCCACAGCAGAATGAACCGCCAACTTATCCAGTATATGTTTTACGCAGCGGATGCCCTTCCAACCCAGTACTGGGAAACATCTACACACAATCAGTTACACACGTACACTAGAGCCAATTTCATTCATTTATTCATTTTCTTTTCAGCTAAGTCATTTTATTAATTAGAGGTCACCACAGCGGAATGAATCGCCAACTTATTCAGCACATGTTTTACCCAGCGGATGCCTTTCCAGCTTCAACCCATCAGTGGGAAACATCCATACACACTTTCATTCACACACATACACCACAGATAACTTTGTTTACCCAATTCACCTGTACCACATGACTGTGGGAAAAACCGTGGCACCCTGAGGAAAAGCCATGCGAACACGGTGGAGAACATGCAAACTCCACACTGAAATACCAACATACCAGCCGGGACTTGAACCAGCAACCTTCTTGCTGTGGGGCGACAGTGCTAACCACTGAGCCAATGTGTCGCTCATAAATAAATCAATAAATGGTATGAAATGTCATGTGATGTTTATGTTGATCTGAAGTTTTATCTTGCAAATTTTAAAACCTGCCAAGGATTATACATTTTTAATCATTATCAACTATGAAAATCAATGGGGTATTCAAACTTTTGACATAACTGTAACCGAGGGAGTCACTGTAAAAGAGTGTGTAAGTCTGTAAGATGAGTAGTTCAACTCACTGATGAAGTT
This sequence comes from Danio rerio, assembly GCF_052040795.2. Taxonomy (NCBI): domain Eukaryota; kingdom Metazoa; phylum Chordata; class Actinopteri; order Cypriniformes; family Danionidae; genus Danio; species Danio rerio. The sequence continues at coordinate 32,490,112 of NC_141034.1, read as the reverse complement.
GGTCTGTCCAGTGTAGATGGTGTACTGAAGCTCATAAGACGTGACGCTGAATTCATCTTCAGATGTCCAGTGCACTGTAATGGTGTCGTGAGAGGCCGTGCAGAGCTCTTCGCGTATCGAGGGAGGGTTGGGAGCTGGAAAAGAAAGCAATTGTCAAGACAGGATATACTGATCTTCTACAAAAAAGGACGGCTGATGTAATTCTAGCCACATCCTGGATACACCATGTATTCATTAAACTTGCACTACATACATAAGAAACACTTGTGGTTTCGCTTTTCTCACTGGTTTTACCTGTCAGATAATCCAGTCCTTCCAGGATTTTCTTTTCTCTGGAGAAATCAAGGGCAAAATTGTCAAAGGCCTCGTTCAGATTGACGTCTGGGATGAGGACCTGGGAGGAGGCGGTGGCCATGGCAACTCTGGGCGGAAAGAAATGAGCGGGCAATTAATTTGTAAATGTTTCTATTTACACCGGTCTGTTTTTACAGGCTATAAGGCTGAATGTCATCTTTTACCAGCAGTCACATAAATTATGAACAGCATCTGGCAGCACTCAAAGTCAGAGAAAATATGTGTGGCACATGAAATTCAAATAATAGCCTACACATGACCGTACTGTCAGTAATACAAGGATTTTTGTAGCTGCTATTAAAACATATTGACTCTTTTAAGATTTATAGAATTCTTACAATGCTTTATTTAAATAAATATAAATCTCTAGATCAGGGTTGGCCAAACTTTCTTATGAAGGGCCAAAAACCAAACTTGATTGAGGGCTGTGGGCCAAAGGTAAATTGAAAAGAAATTCATTCATTTTCTTTTTTAATCTAGGGTCGCCACAGATTATGCTCTTCCAGCTGCAACCTATCACCGGGAAACATCCATACACACTCATTCACACAAATACACTATGGACAATTTAGTTTATTCAATTCACCTATAGCGCATATCTTTGTATTTGTGTAGGAAACCCACATGAACATGGGGAGAACATGCAGACTCCACTCAGAAATGCTAACTAACCCAGATGAGGTTCCAACCAGCAACCTTTTTGCTTTGAGGTTATCATGCTACCCACTGCGCCACCATGACGCCCTTCCATGATTAATTTCCTAATTTATTTCCTAATTTATTTACTATTTTAAAAGTAAAAAGTATAATAAATGTATTTCAGTAAAAACAAACAATTCCATTATTAACACAATGCTGAAAACAATAAGCTGCACCTGACTTTGCCTTAATTTTCTGAATAATGTCTCGTGCATCTATCTGTCTCTATCTAGTTTTTATTTACTTTAAAAAAAATCAGATTTATTTACAAAACAAATTATAAATTAAACAAACAAAAGCTTTCACTAAATTTGAAATGATGATTTCTGTCAAAGATATTCACCCCAAGCACCTCCCCATCATTCTCCCTCTCTTCCCAAATGGGATGGTGGGCCTAATCAAAGGTTAGAATGGGCCAATTGCCCACAGGCCCTAGTTTAGGCATCTCTGTTCTAGATGAATGATTTATAGTTTGAGTTTGCTTTATTCTGTGAACTGCTTGTATCATTTCTGCAAAATTAAAGAAATATGTTTAAAAATTGCATTTAGATTTTTATTTATTTTTTGCTGCCGTGCTTTCTGACAGGTTTAGAAGATTTGACAACACAATTTCAATGTTTTATTTTCAGAAAAGTGAAATAACTTCTTGTTTTTTGTTCACAGCAAGTGAAATCAATAGTTTTTCCTGAATAATTTGTATTTTTTATTAAAATGAATGTTTTATGTTGTGTTCACACCAAACATGTCTTGTGCAAACAAATGGTGCTATTTGCGTGTAAATAGACACATGAACATTTTGAGTTCACTCGTGTAAAATTCATGCATCAAATTCGCTTTATTTACACTTCAAATTCACTTCACAATAGATGTGGATTTTTGTCATGAGCAGGGCTTCTGCCTGCCTGGTGGCTCTAGCTTGGTTGCTAAATGGCTAACATAAATTTTATTAAGATAGCAGCTGTGCTTTATGTGCTTTAGGAAGGCTGAAAAACAATGTAAATTAATTTGGTATCGAGTACCCTAGATACTTTCAGAGGAGCACCCAGCTTTGTGAGTTCATCAACTCCTCCAGAAACTATACCTGGATGATGGAGGTTTTCAGTGGTGCATCAGACTGAGTCGAGCACAATGTGATGAGCTGTTGTCCTGTGACGGCTGGAGGATTTCCCCACAGGACACCAATAACAGGCACTACATCATAATCACGAGCAAGCTCCTGATTGGTTAACATGACGCAAATGTGAGCTGAAATTCAGATTTTCCAGCTTGAGCGATTCATTTATTCATCACAACCACAATCATTACAATGATTTAACATGTTAAACACTCACACTTGACACTTTATCAATGTCTGGTGTAAACGCAGCACTTTTACAGACTAAAACAACTTAAGCCAATCCTTAAAAATACAGCAACCCCCCCCCCCCACACACACACACACAAAAAAACTAAACAAAACTGAGATTTGCAATTTTAAAAAATCTGTAGTTTTAAAATAATAGCATTTAGCCAAAAATTACTAGTAATTAAATCCACACTGATTCAATTTGTACATTCTAAACTTGTGTGGGATTTACAATTTTACAGATAATTCTAAGGAAAAGTCAAGTAACGCAATGACTAAAAATGACATTTTCTTACAAATCAAAATAATTATTTTATAACTATAAAATCAGTTATTAATAATATATTCTCTTACAAATATTATTATTTGTACATTTTCATACAGTCTAATTGAAAGATCTAATACTGCAACACATAGCAAACCAATTTTGGTGACAGTTACATAAGACACAACAACTGTGTTTACATTAATTGCCTGTCTGCGTTTTGACCAACATATGCATATGACTATTTTCAGACAGCCGCATTGCTGTGAGAAATGTGTGTGTGCACGAGCACATATGAGCATTTAAAAGCAGCCAGATGTCAGTCGAGACTCCATATCCTGACAGTCAGTGTTACATAATGCCAGAAAAAGACATTTAGAAAGGTAATAATCAGGCTTATAATAGCACACACTTAACAGAAGCAAGAAAGAAATAACAGCTTGTTCTTTGTGTGTCATCAACGTGCCTAAGGTGCACATATAGCCCATTTTGTAAAATAAATGACACCTAAAGCATTTCTCAACACCTGAACCTTCGAAAATATGGCAAGCCATTTCAATATTTATTCTTTAATTTGTCCGCTATTAGTATCTGTTTTTAAGCTACTGATGCCTATTCAATTTACAAATTACAACATATTTCTTAGATACACTTTAGTAAGCCCACATGGATTCTATAGATTTTAGAGCCAATCATTCAATCAATTTATTTACTTAAATAGGTACACATATATTTATTTATTCAGTTTTCATATTAAGTTCTGTAATAATATTGATTAATATGCAACCATCTTGAAAATTTTTGTATAATACAATTTGTAAAGCCATATTTGCCTTTTAGTAGATGTAATATGTGAGAGAGCCACTGTACTGTAGATTGTTTAACCAAAACAAATTAGATCTGATTGTATTTGCATTACAAATCTAAAAAGTTAGGGTTGAAGGTATTTTGATTTTATGCTTTTAGCTTTTAATCTCAAAATCATTAACTATAAATCTGCAGCTTTATTATTATTGATTTGTTTGTGTATTTTTTCTTTTTTCAAAATTCTGCACAGAAATACAAAATAATAATAACAATAATAATTAATAAATAAATTAAAATAAAAAATTAAAAGAAATTAAAAAAAAAAGCTGCAGATTCTGCCCGGCCCTGTAAAAGTGTCATGCTTGGCCTTTCTTAGGAAGGCAAAGGATCGCAGGAGTTATCAAACTCGTACATTTATTAATAAACACTCACATTAAGAAACAGAGGAGAATCAGGAACAACATGAGGTGCTGACAAGCATAACCTAGAGAATACCGGACAATGACTAAACAACACACAGGACTAAAATACACAGACTCTAATCACTGACAGAGGATGTACACAGGTGTAAATGATGAACATAATGAAATGGCAGGAAACAGAACAAAGGGGAAGGTCACATGACGAAATTACATGGGCCTGACAACAAGTACTTCCTTCATTTTTTTTTATTAGTCATAATGGCCAATGCACAGTTCAAATAAAAATAATGTAGATGTAATCTATGGTATATATAAGTACCTAATAAAGATGAAGAAGTATTGAATTATATGACAAAACTGCAATAAATACTAGTGTCTATTTATTAGTTAAATGAGTAATAATGTCTGATGAATAAGTACTAGTATCTAGAAACCACTATTGCAATATAGTTAATATATAACCATAATGTACTAAAATGAGTAGTATCTGAAGAATAAATAGTATGTACTGTTTGTAAGTGTTAATTTTGAACAGATTTGAAGTAATATAATGAACAAATACTAGTTCCTAATAAAAAGTAGTACCTAACACATAAATACTGATATCTATTAAACAATTACTTGTATCTAATGAACAACTGAACAAGTACCACTAATAAATAAATGAATGAATGAATGAATGGATCGATAGATCGATCGATCAATCAATCAATCAATCAATCAATCAATCAATCAATCAATCAATCAATCAATCAATCAATCAATCAATCAATCAATCAATCAATCAATCAATCAATCAGTCAGTCAATCAATCAATTGACCAGTGAATGTATAAATCAATCAATCAATCAATTAATCAATCAATCAATCAATCAATCAATCAATCAACCAATCAATCAATGGATCAATGAATCAATGAATCAACAATTGAAATAATCAATCAACAGTATCTTTAAAAATGACTAGCAGCGAAAATATAACAGGATGCTAATTGTTTTTAGCTAAAAACATAAAACTAACTAAATACTAACTAAATATATTTTTGGTATTAGATGATAAAATGGTTTTGTTTTCCAGAGATGGGTTGCGGCTGGAAGGGCATCCGCTGCGTAAAAATGTGCTGGTTAAGTTGGCGGTTCATTCCGCTGTGGCGACCCCGGATTAATAAAGGCACTAAGCCGACAAGAAAATGAATGAATGGATTAATGATAAAATAGCGTGCCATAGCATAAATATTATTAAATATTGAGTTCTGAAGGCACACTTTTGTTTTATTTAGAATAAAAGCCACAAGCAACTGAACTGAAAGGAGGAGGCGTCACCGGGAAATGTGCAGAGCAGCTGAACGTTGCCCTCACGCTGGCAGCCTTAAGAAGTACTGGCGGAGGCAGTGACGGCGTGTGTGAGTGTGTGTGCGGTCTCACCTCTCCGCCACATTCCTGGCCGTCTGGAGGAATCGGGTGTGGTCGTTCTCCTTCAGGCTGTGCTCCGCCTGTGTGATGAGGGCGCTCGAGCGCTCCAGACACTGTCTGCAGTTCGCAATCTGCTGAGCCAACTTCCTCAGCTTCATCACCTAAACAAACACACACACATGCCTTTTACAAATCTACTTGCATTCCTTTTGGAGAAACAAACGCATGAAGCTGTTATCATGACGTGCTAAGTTATTAATATTACAAATGCTTACATTTTGCAATAAGTTACGGAAAATAATAGAATATTAAAAACTCATTATCGCTTCTTGGCTCGTCATCACAGCTAAATGAGGCTTTTGCTTTGTTTGCTTTTTGTGTAATTACAGCAGAGATGAAGTGATGCATTCTGTTACTTAGTTTAGTTCAAAAACCTCAGCAAGTCTCATATAAATGCTGAATTCTCATGATCTGTTATCCCAATGGGATTACAAATGTCTGTATGAGCTAAATCAATTACACACAGTCTCAAAGTTGTTAACAGGAAAAATAAGACCAAATTTGGAGTGATATGCTATGAATCTCATTTAATACTAGGATGGTTATATATAAAAACATTTCAGGTTGAATTAACAGAAATTTCAAATTTTATATTTACCATTACCATAAAATAAAATGCTCCTAGCATGAAATAAGATTGTGCTCATACCGCCCACATAACCTGACCACAGAATCACTACAAATTCCATTTACTTCAAATAACCCCATGTTTCATGTGGATATACATTATATTTTCTTTCGCGAAGGAATGAGAGACATTAGCTATGCTTCCTCAATAAGCCATTTAAGTCAGCTAAGCAGGATCTAGCCGATGTCACAGTATAATTCAATAGAGGAATGGGATGTCTGACAGCAAGAAATCACGAAAAGCATTGGGATATATCAAGAAACAAGAGAAGAGAGAGAGAGAAAAAAGAAAATGTGCCGCGGTGGATTGCATTAGATCAAATCCGAATCTGACCCAATTTCTTAAAGACAGCTTCAAATGATTTGCTTTGATCAAATGGTTTACTGACAAAAAGTTTGTAATTTCAGAACGGCAGTGAAGAAATTGGACCGCATCAGAAAAATAAATAGAAACATCATTCATAAAACAAACCAGGCTGAACGGCCAAAGCCTCAGATCAAATCTTAGAGACGCTTTGCATCTGGGTTTATGATTCCAAAAGCCTCCTTAATGCTAGAGATACAGACACTTTGTGCTGGAGCTGCACTACTGATGTTTGCAAAAGGCCAGACATAATCTCATGTTGCAAGCTGTGCATGTCAACTCAGGCTGCCGTGTGAGAGAACATCACTAAAGGCCTTACGTAGACACTTCTGATAGAGATTATAGCATTTGTCTGGGTCTCTCACATCGCATTACCCAAAAACAGAGAGGCACAGGCTTGTCTCGCGGCTCAAATCCCCACTTGATAAGAGTGTGAGTTCAGGCTGTCAAGTTAAAGTGCCTGTGCTGCACGATCACTGTCAAACACAAAAACCCTACACACACAGCACACAGACCAACTGGAGCACAAAATCTGACTCTTCAGTTTTGGTGATGTGTGTGAAAGTATCAAATATGATCAATGTACAGTCTTCCTGGGTAAACTAAGCAAAAACAATAGCTCTGATTCTGTCTGATTCAAACATTTTATTAGTTTTTTTTTTTAGTTTTTTTTTTTTTTTTACATTTTTTCAGAAAATATACATCCATGACATTTCACATTTTATTAATATTAATATTTTATTGCTGATGTGGGTTTTTATTATCTCAAGATGTTTTTGTTGTTACTATAAATGTTAAAAAAGTTGTTTTGGCTAATATTTGTAAATGACACAGTGTCATGGATGCAAAAATATAATTACATGCGCTCCAATTCATATACCATACTACACCCTTTTTTGTGAAAGAAAAGGACACACTTTTGTGTATTAGAAGGGTATGCAAGCTTTGGAACATACTACTTCCTCATTAACAGATTAATATGTTGCTTAATTACATCCCCTGTCACTCATCTTGACACAATGAGGAATCTCCCCAGGTCTTTGGTTAATTATGCATTCAGACATATCTTTATCTAAATTTACAGTAGGTGCATCCCAAATCGCATACTTGTGCACTATTCTATGCCATTTTGTAGTATAAATAGTGTGTTCACACTGAAAACTCTAAAAAGAATAAGTGCACTTTAAATGCCTGGATGATTCACTTATTCATTCACTAAAAATAAGTGTGGATTGATGGACACTTCACACACTTAACAGCCGCTGCTATGCTCATGTAGCAAAAGGGGTGGAGCTATTAGGCGCTCATGTTGGATTACTTTATTTTATTTGGATTGTGAAAGCAAAGTTCTCCAACGAAAGTGATTATAGTGCCTACCAATGGTGAATGCGGTTATAGTCATGGCAGGTTCTATTTGGTATGTCGGTTTTTTATGTCACAAATATGGCTACCGTCAAACATCATCAGGGAAACTAGTAAAAACAAATGTCAGTTTTTGACACAAATAATATGCTGTTGAGTGTATAAGTGCATCATATATATATATGAGGAGAAAATCTTACTTTTTTAAGATTTTAAGACTTAGGATTAAGAAGAGTAGTTTCAATTTTCTAAAAGTAACCTTTAAGGTCAATATTATTAGTGTTAGTCCCCCTAAATATTTAAATATATATGTTTATGTTGAAAGGAAAAAATATATATACAGTATATAATATATAATTTTTTATTTTTGGTTGGCTGAAGACCAAACCAGTTGTCCAAAGACTTTACAAACTTACTAAATTGACAAACATGCCTAGTTAACCTAAATAAACTAGTTAAGCCTTTTTGCACTTTAAGTTAGTAATAAGAGGCAAGTCACTTGCAAAATAATTTAAATATTATGTACTGTCATCATGGCAAAGACATTAATACGGTATCACTTATTAGAAATTACTGTATTGAAAACCACTACTTTAAAAAATATGTTGGAAAAAAATCTAAAATAAAACAGAATAAAAAAATGAACAGCAGGACTCAAATTTAGCATTTAACTGTATATCTTTTCTATGTTTGATGTAAAGTAACTGTCTACTGTCACTTTTAATGTATTATTGCTAAATAAAAATGAAAGAATAGACCTTAGCAGTAGCTTTAAACAGTAATCTAGTAAAATGAAATTCAATTAAAAAGGATGCACATCTCTAATGATTAAGTTTCACTTTAGATTATAAGAACAACACACCTCGCCCTCCCTCCCTTTTGATTGTAAAGCAATTACATTTCATCACATACTTTTAGTTTGGTTCCTGTGATGTAAGAAGTACTAAAACACACTCATTAGTTATATTCTTGAGTGTCTGTTCCCAGAAGAGAGCTGTGCTGTCCTGCTGTTTATGTTTACGCCAGTGAAGAAGATTAGCTAGGCCCTGCTTCTTTTACACAAGGGAAGCTTGTTAAGTGATGCCACATGGCCAGCATTCGCTTCAACCAGCCAAGCCTCCTGTCATTATTTCGACAGTCCTGTTCAAGTGGTATCTCTACCCTTCACTGCACTTTCACTTTTAGCCTGTGGACTTTCTGGCAGTATCTCTGCAGCCCCATTTGATCTGATTACTCATCAGCACCATCTTAACCTCAACACCGTCTCTGAAGAATTTATCCTTGCACTTAAAATGTTGAAGATGGTTAATATTTGAACAGTGTAATACAGCTTAATAAAGGGAGACGGATGCCCAAATATGATCTTTGTGCAGGGGAATATTAAATATATACAAATAAATAATAAATAGTTACAGACATCTACTGTCATATTTGATCATTATGAAAAAAATATATTAAATAAAATAATAAAATAAAAAATAAAATAAAATAAAACTAATAAAATAAAATAAAATAAAATTAAATTAAATGTATAAAGTACAAACTTCTCTAGTGGTTTAACTTCACTTTAAGTTATAACTGCACTACAAACTATATACTTGACATACTTTTTCTCCATCTTGTTATCAAGCGAGACGCCACCTATCTCTGCGCACAGGGTAGGGTCCAACAGAGCCTGACAGACTGTCTCTAGCTTAAAAAATGGGCAGTGTCTTGTTCTGAAATGCTTGGTATAGAGTGAAATCTTGTCCTGAATTAGTTTCAAATAGGTTTCTCTAAGTGAGTGAAGTCTTAAGATGTTTCTCTGACATTCCTTAATGGAACAGTTGACGGATATATATATATATATATATATATATATATATATATATATATATATATATATATATATATATATATATATATATATATATATATATATATATATATATATATTTATATAAACATTTTTTTTGTTTATTTATTTATTTATTTTTTGAAGAAGAAAAGAAAATGAAAATGTCACTGCTAGTGTTAGACTAATTTAATTTGCTAATTTAGTACTGTTGCGGCCCTGTCTTCCTTTTTATTACCTTCCGGTGGTTTTTACACTCGCAGTGTGACGTCACAGATAGTTAGTTAATTTATGGGTGAGGATATTTATTTGACATTTTTCGTGAAAAACGGCACTTCCTTTGGTGGACTATAATTGCTCAGAGAGGTAATTTTTTTCCAGCTCTTTTGTTTTGCCATCTTAAGCCTGATTTATACTTTTGCGTCAAGTGATCGGCGTGACCCACGGCACATTCCTTGCGCATTGTCATGCATTTATACTTCTGCATGCTGTTTGTGTTGCTCTGCAATAATACTTCTGAAACGCTAGCTGGCAGTGAGGTTTTTATTTTCCTCTGTGTTGAGTTTCTTCATGGGTGCGTTGCGGCGTGTAGTCACATTTTTTTGAGAGATGCGCGTCTGCAATGGCCACGGCGAGGGTTATGCATCCACACACAGTCTGCGCCAGAGCATATGAGTGCGCTTGATGCAGATGTATAAATAAGCCTTTATGCTTTTGTGTTACAGAGCATTGTATTTTGTTGAGAGAACTTCAGTTGATTTCTTATTTATTTCAGATCCCTAGACAGTTTGTTATATTTTGTTACTGTCTTCAATAAATGTTTATTTTCATTATATATCTTTGTGCATCTGATACTTTTTATGGTATGGTCAGGAGCGAGCTAGCCATAACAGTACATAAACAAAAAACGTTGAAAGTCAAATTTAAATCCATCCAAATAGCTTATGAATTTAGACCAAATGCAAAACTGCATGAGTGTCATGAGCTGATGTGAATGCACATAAAGTCATCTTTTTTAGTTATTCCTAATTTGAACAGGCCCATGAATAGATCACTTAAAAATGAAAACAAGGTCAATGTTTTTCTTTTTAATTGAGAATGTTGGAAACATATAATTATTGATGTCCATAAAATTCATAGTATTTTGAAAAACAAATACTGTGGAACTCAAGTGTTTACAGGTTAACATTCTCAAAATATCTTCTTTTGTGTTCAAGAAAAAAAAAAAAAACGATTTAGACAGATCAAGGATGAGTATATGATAGTTGCATTTTCAGTTTTGGCTGAACTATCCCTTTAATGATGCATTAAGACTTTCTGGATGAAAATGAAAAAAAGCCAACTTTGAAAAAAGCCAAGTTTGAACTTCTTCTTTGATATTATACTTGTAACTTTAACTAGTTTACAAACTATAAAGCAAAACCAAAAAGCTTCCTAAATATGACCAAATGCGAGATACGACTTCAAATTACGATTCAGGCTGTTCTAATCTGTCTCGCTGGTGTGAACAGAAAAGAAAACGTACCTTGGACTCTTTGATCTTGACAGCAATGACCTGTTTCCTCTGGCGAATTATCTCCACCAATTCATCACACTCCTCCACCAGCTTGGCTTCATGCATGGCTGTGTTCACCTGCAGATAAAGGCGAAGAATTTTATGAGAAAATACAATGGCACTTAATCAGTCTGCTCAAATAACTGAGCTTCTAACTTTACTATATGCAAAAAAAGACCACGTGATCACAGAATGAAAACTGTACTACAATTGCTTTTTCAGATCATGCCTTTAATTACACAAGGTTGCGATATCCAATCAAAGATCCCCGTGTTGCTCTCTTAGGATCCTGCTTTATCACTGTACTTTCAAATCTCTTAACAAAGCTTATTATTCAAGACAGATCCACTTAAGCTGTTAATCATGCACACACACTCACCCGTACGTGTTTAAATAAACAGACAATTAATGCACACCACGCTTTAATGCTGTCAAGGCTTCAATCCAATTAAAGAAAGCACAGAAGCCAAGGACAAGCACAAAACCAACATTTCAATGGATTTTGGCGAAGCAACTTTTGCTGTCAAACAGTATCCACTCGCATGGAAGGAACTTGCTCAATACTGAACAAACCCAAGAGAGGAACAGATGTAGTTTGGCTGGATTGGCTTCAATGCAAGTTCTATAATTGTATACATATCCATCAATATGGTTTTTCATGCACAAAATGCTTAACTAAGCCGGTGCAAATGGAAATCATTGCTTTTTTATTTCACAGTGTTCATACTTAGTCGGGGGTCGGCAACCGTACAGCCTAGTCAATTTGACCCACAAATCTTTAATATTAAGGGCGGCATTAATATTAGACATTCGTTTGGAACTATTCAGCTCATGTCAATAAGTCATCAACGCATTATTAATTCCAAACCAGAATTAAAATATCTTTCATTCTTATGAGCAAGACTTGCAACAGGCTTCTTAAACAACCTGATTAACATCCCAAATGCGTGAAGTGAAAATGAAAATATCTCTTTGTGTATTTTTGGTGAAATATTTAATATATCCACATAGTCATCCAAATTAATGCTCTGTTAGTGTTTTATAACAGACGCGCACCCATACAAGAGGATCTGGAGGAGCGGAGCTGTACACTGTTCCCTGTCAGTGATCTTCCAATAACATCCAGCTGCAAACTCAACCACCATCAGATCCTGTATCTTTATGAATAGTAAATATTTAACCGTAGATATTCAGTCAGTCCTGTTTAAAGCAGAAGCTGGTGTTTTGCAATCTCCCTGCCGACCTGTGGTTCTCTTTAAATCTGTGTTCTCTTTAAATCTCTTAAAAAATAAATATATCAATAAAATAGTTTTCATTTAAAATATGCATAGTTTTAATTTTATATGTAATTAAATATAAATAAAATGTTTTTTTTTATATAAAATGCTGATAATAGAAAATACTACAAAGGACAACAAATGTATAATATATATATAAACAAAGGTTTAAATGAGCATTTCATACAAACATTTTAGAGAAAATGTCAGACAGGCCTTCAAAAGTTTATCAGAGAAGGGAGTGAGCCCCGAAGTGAATAAGATTGAGAACCCCTGCACAATTGCGCACTTTCTTTTTTCTTTATTAAAGTTCTTTGCAGCAGGTTTCTTGAAGGTTTTTAAGAATAAATGTGGAAAAATTAGGTTCTTAGCAAGGCAAGCTGATCTGTTGGATGTTCATTCTTAAAAATTATAGGCAGGAGCTTTAATTCAACCCCATTTTGATTATGCTACCTATTTTTGGCTGCTCACAGAATATGAAGGAAAAATTGTAAAAGGCACAAAATAAATTAGGACGAGTAATTAAAAAAATTTCATCCAAGAGCACATTTGCACAAAGAGTTTTTTAAAGAATTAGGTATGTTAACTGCTGGTAATAGAGTTTGTTTTTTTAAACTGGGAATGGTACGTAAAATTTTTAATAATGTGGTTCCAAGTTATTTGGTGAACTAATTTCAAATGGTGAGGCAACAGCACGCATACAGTACTAGGGGTTGGGATTTGAATATTTGTTTATTTAAATTTAGAAGTCTAGTGGGGAAAAATAAGTTTTTATATACAAGTGCAATCATGTGGAACAAATGACCAAAATCGATCTAGGAAATAAAAGATTTAAGGTTTAAAAAAGCTATCAAAAGATGGTTGTTTGATGAGGATAATTAGTATTCATGGTGGATGAGGAGGTTTTATTTTATATGTTACTTGATTGTAAATAGGGTTGTGGCTGGAAGGTCATTAACTGCATAAAACATATGCTGGATGAGTTGACGGTTCATTTCGCTGTGGTGATCCCTGATTGATAGAGGGACTAAGCCGAAAAGAAAAATAATTGAATGAAGGAATGTATTTGTGAATTATTTTGTTCTTGTTTTAAAATGTGGAGGTACTGTTTGGTATTTTGAAGCCATACAGTGTTTTATTTAACAGCGAGGACCGCAATTTTTATTTCAAAATGTATGGGATACTTGTATTTTTGTACAGCTTGTCTAAAATCTGTCAAATAAAATTCAAATCAATTCAATTCAATTCTTCAGTTTCAGAACTGCAACATAAATGACATTTTCTGTATATAATATTAAACTTTTCCCATACCTTTTTTAAATGCTGTGTGTGTTTTTGTCTGTGAAAGAAATAGGCATCAAAACTGCTGAGTCCTATGTTGGGAAATGAGAAACCTAAATGTAATGCTGACACAAAACTTTATAAAGTATTCATTCATTTATATTCAAAATAAAGACAAACAAGAGTTCACAGGTAAAAGGGAAAGTCCAACTACCAAGTCCAAGTGTGATTAAACACAGCAATCCAATATTTTTTGTTTTAGTAAGAGAAGATCCACATAAGTCGCTGACCCTTGACCATTTGTATTTCTTGGCATTTGGTTAATTTGTATATTAATACTGTAAAGTGTATCACCTTTATTAATCATTAGGGGTGTAAAAATTGGCAAGTGAGGGAGAGTAATTAAATTGCTCCAACTACTTAAAAAGCAAATCACTTTAACAATTCACTGAATGTGAGTTTGCTGGACAATCTTTCACTGACATAGGAGTAGAGCAGAACCAGGAGACACTATTTCACTGCTAGGGAGAAAATGAAAGCACTCTCTCTGTCTTTCACTTTGAACAGCTGGCATGTTGGTAAGGTAACATTTCCTCTCCTCTACTGCTATTAAAGTGATACTTGTGGGTCCTGAGACGAGTGTGTCTGTAAAGCCATTTTTCTTCACGGCGTCTATTACAGATCAGCTGTGATAGCTGCACAATGCGTGCTTTATTATGCACATTCAGACTGTTACCGCACGTTCTTCAGTGTCCGCATCACCCATCTGTAAACAGGGCTGACAGTTTTAGAGCCAATCACTGCCCTTTCTGTTGAGCGCGTGAACACAATGACCACTCATAGGGATGTAAGAACACGCTCGACAACACTCAAATAGCAAGCAAAATAATATTTACATTAGTTTCTTTACTATAAATGCTGATTTTGTCTTCTGTGAAACTTTCTATACAAACTTTTTTTTTTCTTCACAGCACAATAATTCTTATATTAAAATATTTACTGTATAAACAAATATTTTAATATAAGAATTATTGTGCTGTGAAGAAAAAAAAAAAGTTTGTATAGAAAGTTTCGTCAATGCACAAAGATGCACCAAGATATTGAACCGAATTGATGACATGATAATTATAACCAAACCGTGAGACCAGTTATGTGTTGTTTCTTTTCTTTTTTAAACTCCTCCTTCTTATTATTGGTCTTGTGCAGCACTTTGGTACACACTAGTCTTTAAATGTGCTTTATAAATGGATAGACTTGACACAGTTAAGAGTAAAACGGAGTAAAACTGAGGTCTCTTTAGTCCAATTGATCTGTAATTTGTCAACATTTGATATTTTGACATTTAACCCAAGGTTTAGCACAGTGTGTAAAGCCTTGTAACACACTAACTTCACCTAAAAATGCCCAATATAGTGTACACTTTTATCACCCCAGTCTGTTTATCTACAAATAAAGTCAAGCATTTTGCACAGAGTAAAAATATTTCTCTGTTTTTGATCATTTGCTGTCATTCCCAAAATTTACAGCGCAAACCTATATTGCTCAACAGCCATAAAGAAAAGATTTTAAAAAAATGGGCCAGTGGACACATATACGTTTAGTCTGAAGCAAACCAACTTCTCTCTATTCAGCGGGCAAGTGCAGTGATGGATATCTCCTTTTGCTGATACTATATGTTCCTTATCACACCTCTTAACACATTGCTCTTCCACCGGGGATTAAAAACATTCCTGTAGCTTTTTTTTTGGTGCCTATAAAAGGCTCTTCTGAGGCTGGCAGGGATGTGATGTGTGACTCTACTTCACTATGGCGTCTGTACCCTACTAGTCCGCCGTAAGTCAGCTAAGAGCCTGAAGGTTAAGTCGCCTGACACCTTGGCAGATTCATGTTGACATCTTTAAAGTATGGCGCTGCACACAGACGCTTTGTCTACGCATTTAGACTGTCCTGGACTGGATTAATGTTTATTGGACACTCAAGAAAGACTTACAGCCCTTAACAATCCTGCATCATTGTGGATTGGGGCACTGGTAGTAAAAACTGAATGGGCAATTTAGTTTGCACTTCTCCACGGGTACTTATTGTCATATTTAACATGTTTTCTTCATTTAAAATGCAATAATGTGGTTAATGCTGCACACAAAATAAAAGAGTTTTGCTGCTTGTTTAAACTACTTAAATGAACTGAAACAACACTATTCTAGAGATTTGCTTGTGAAGCTTAATTGTTTTATGTCCATTCGACTTAAAGTAGTTACTGTACGTGAACTTATTGCATTTGTGTTGGAACAACATGAATTAATTGTGTGTAACCCTGCTTTTTTACAGTGTGGTTAATAAAAAACTGTGTTATTTTTTGAAGTGGAAAGATGTTTGGCTTTAAAATATTCCCCATGGAGCAAGGGTAGTCAGCACTACATTTACAATGCATACATGTAATAGTAATGTAAATGTACCTTTTAGGTTCCCTAGTTTGCCCCTTGGAAAATATTTTGCAAGTTAATGCAATGCTGTGCACTGTAGGCCTGTGCTTACTGTAGTGTGTACTATAGGCAGACTTGCATTTCCAAAAAATCCAGTGGTTGAAATGCAGAAAAAAAGAATGAATATATATTTTAAGTTATAATAATTGAATTTTCATAAATAACATGAAAGATGGTAAGACAGACAGTTCTACACTGAAGAATAGACATATATTTAAAAGAAAATATGATATTTAGTAAGCAGATATATATATATATATATATATATATATATATATATATATATATATATATATATATATATATATATATATATATATATATATATATATATATATTTGATAAGTAATATTTATTGCTAAGCAATAATTTAATTTGAACAACTTTAAAGGTGATTCTCTCAGTATTTATATTTTTGTTGAACCATCAGATTCCAGATTTTCAAATAATATCTCGGCCAAATATTGTGTTCTCCTAAAGATTCATACACCTTTCATGTAATGTGTAATTACATTTTGTTTTTTATTTTAAATGACAACTTTGGGGTCGTGGGTTACAAATTAATTATTCACCTTCCACATATTTATTCATCTTTCATGTAATGTATATTTTAATAAATTTTTATTTTTTTAAATTGACACATTCAAAAATTGAGCTGAATGAGCTGAAACAACACAATTCTTATAATTTCTTTGGCCAATTTCTTTGTTTTATGTTCAGTCCACTTAAATTTGTAAACGATTAAGTTAACTTGAGTACTTTGTGTTGGGTCAACACAAAGGAATTGTGTTTGTCCAACTACCTGATTAAGGGATTTGATAAAAAGTAAATCTTAGGTGTTTAAATTTATTTTTAAAAAACTTGATAGAGTTTAATCTTCACTTTAGTTTAAAGATTTAGAAGTGTTTCTGTAATGCTTTGAGTTTTGAGATTACCACCTTGCAGAAGCACCCATGCTTTGGGTGTTGGCAGCTTAATTAGCAAAAATGCAGTTTGTTGCTTTGCTCAGTGACCAATAACTCTCCTAAAATTAGTTCTGAGGTCAGTCTCAATCAACTGTATATGTAACTCATGAAATATGCTCTATGCTTAAAAATGACTCTTTTAGTTTATTTAGAATAATAGAAATAAAACTGAGAGATTTCGAAATGTACAGTATAACATATATTAGACAAACATGATATTATCAGACTTTTGAGTTTAGGTTAAATAAAAATATAAATGTATTTCAATTGCATTTAATTGTGTAAATAGTCTTTTTAGTTGGTGCTAAACAAATTTATTGGATGTAAATCCTGGCCACAATTAAATTGAGTTCATCCAATAAGTTTTTTTTGAGCGTACTTGATTTGTGGTCCTGGGTCAAAAATGCTTTGTACATTATTATTATTTATTTATTACTATTATTATTCCTAGGCGACACAGTAGGTAATGCTGTTGCCTCACAGCAAGAAGGTCGCTGGTTCGAGCCTCGGATGGGTCAGTTGGCGGTTCTATGTGGAGTTTGCATGTTCTTCCTTCATTTGTGTGGGTTTCCTCCGGGTGCTCCGGTTTCCCCCATAGTTTAAAGACATTTGGTACAGGTGAATTGGCTAAGCTAAATTGTACGTAGTGTAGTGTGAGTCTGTATGGATGTTTCTCAGAATTGGGTTGCAACTGGAAGGCCATCCACTGAGTAAAACATATGCTGGATAAGTTGGCAGTTTATTCCGCTGTGGCAACCCCAGATTAATAAAGGGACTAAAAAATTAAAAAATTAATGAATATTATTATTATTATTATATACATTTTAAAAGTAAAAACAAAATTGCTTAGAATATTTCTTTTTTGCCATATAAATTGATAGTGCTAAACAATAGCTGCAACAAAAATATCTAAAACAATCCATGAGTAAAACTTCTCATGTTTTGTACTGTTTCCACTAGCACAGCTTGTGGGAATCAAAACAAATATTTTGTGCACATTAAACTGCAAAAAACTACCACCCATATCTCAGCAAGTTATTTTCAGATTAAGCCCAGATGATAGCGTGCGCTGCATATAATGACTGCGCCAAGACTGCGTTTATTGATGAGGCTCATCAGTTCCTGACCTTTATTTCTTCATATTACCACATCTTCAATCTGCTAATCCACAGGGCGGCAAAGACACTGGCCACTATATAAAGGTCCTTAATGAGCTCCAGAGGTTCGCTTTTGGGTGCATAAACAATTTAAGTGCTGTTGAACAGATGCCACAGAGCAGAGGTCTGTATTTGTGGCAGCACTGATTACTGTGTATCTTTCCCATATGCTGACAGATGGGGCAGGTCTGAGAGCTCTAAGTGCAACGGCTGTACAAGACGCTCCTATGGGGCCTGCTCGTCGCCTGAGAGTCCAAGTGGCCCTGTTAAAAATGGATGAGGATGAGGCATATGCATCGCAGCATGGAGGCTCCTACCACACTGCCGCACACATGTCCATTCGGTGGAACAGCAACAAAACAAAGCGGCCCTTTGCACCGCAGGGCTAATAACGCATAGCGGTCCAAAGAGGGCACCTGAAATGCCAAATAAGGGAGTCCAGGCCGAAATGGAAATTCCCAACTGAAAGTGCAAAGATCCCCTGACACCTTCGGTCCCCTGACAGGATAGCTCATAAGTTATTTATACACAGAGACTCTCTTAGGACTTTTCCCTCACTGTTCACTGTCACTTTCATCTAATGGAATCCATAGAAAGGTTTTCCATAGACAGTGTATTTCATATAACACTCACAGACACTGCTGTAAACATCTCTGCAGAACATCTCTGATACTAACACCAACGCTGAAAGCTCTGTTTGATCTGGAAGACGTCATTTGTATAGAGTTTGCATCTGCAGTGCATTGCGTTTATTCACTGTTAATGTTAGACTGATATTCAAGCAGATGTTTCTCAACGAATTGTGTGAATCTGCTTTGAGATGTTCTTCAGATGTTGGCTAATGTGACCCTTAAAATAGGAAGTGATGCGTTCCAGATGATGCACTCTTAGGCCGACATCTTAATGGGTCAAATTCTGCTACAGTTGGGGCCAAAAGTGAGGTCTGGGCAAGAAGAAGTCATACTTTGCCCTTTATTCATATTATTCAAATGCACTGATTGGTCTTTAGCAAAGCAAAATAACTAAAATAATAACCAAACTAATAATAAATATAGCTGCAAGCAGCAATTGTGGGGGCCAAGCAGCCCAGCGGCTACATCATAAAAAAACATGGCAAGAAGCAAACGAGCAACTGGAAAATTCCAAAACTTTTTGGCAGCATGGTCTGAACCGAATTTGGTTGAAATTGAGCTATCGATCTATGGAGAGTTCAAAACAATAATTTTTTAAACTAATTCAAGATGGTGGAAAGAAAGTCAGTCCATTCGATTCAAAAGTTATACAGATAAACATAAGAGAAAGTTTGAACTAATGATGGCACTAGAGAGTCTGAGTTAGAAAGTTTAAATTTGCTTTGGTTGAAGATCAGATTGTCCTCTACCAGTATACCAAAGTTTGTGCAAATGCCGCAAACGTTCATAGGGCTGCCGCTCCCTGACTCCCACGTTCGGTGCTTGGCCCCTAATACCAATATCAATCAGCATTGCCAGTAATCAGAATCAGCAACATAAATCTAAATCCTGTATCCTTACATTTAAAACAATAGTTTACACAAAAAATGTATTTGTCCTCACAGTTTACTCAGGCTCAAGTGATTCTAAACTTTTAGCAATTTCTTTCTTATTTTGAAGCCAATACAAAACACGCTGAAGAATATGATATTCACTGACATGGTACACAGTAAAAAATGCAGGGTTCCACACAATTCATTCATGTTGTCCCAACACAAATCAATCAAGAAAACTAAGGTTAAGTTTCAACCCAAAACTCTCAAGAATTGAGTTGTTTCCACTTATTTAAAAAATAGTTTGAACAAGAAGCAAAATAATTTTATTGAGTGTACACTAAAAAATGTTGGATTCCACACAATTCCTTTATGTTGTCCATGAACGATTGGAACAAGTTAACCATTTTTACAATTGAAAGTGTATTAAACATAAAATAATTAAGTCCAAAAAAAATCATGAGAATTGCAATGTTTCAACTCAAAAAGTCAATTTTGCATGTAGGAAGATAAAATACTAAAGAAGTCAAGGGCTGTTTTTCCCCACCATCCTTCAGTATTTAAACTTTAGTAAACTTCTAATCAGATTTTTATATTTATTAAATCAGTTATATGAATAACCACAAACAGAAAATATTCAGGACCATAATTTCAGATGTAAAGCAGTTAAAATGCTTATTTTCACTTAAACTTTCATTTTGTCAACAGAGTTGAATTCAATTGTAATGAACCTATTATGCTTTTTAAGCAAATAAGCATCCTGCATCATGCCTACAATTATGAAAAACAAAACTGCATAATTTAATAGGCTTTTTGAAAACTCGAACTATTTTTATGCCAAACATTATTTATATGCAGTAGAAGACTAAAGCTAAACGATGAGGGAAGAGCCGGACCTTTACAATTTATCCTCCAGGACATTTGCAGTGTCCTTAAAATCTGCCTTAATTTCCATTATTACACCTCATTTGATCCTCAATAATTGACTATGCTTTTCAAATAAACATGACACAGGAGACTTGGCCTAAAAGAGACGTTCTTCTGTTCTGATGATTGTCAAGCTGTTTAATAAAGACTTGGGTTTAAATATTAAAAGAGAAAAGCACACAGCACACAGTGAATTATTGTATTTTATGGACTGCTTTAACCACTTTATTAACCTTGAGAGGTTCAGCTCTATATAATCTATGTAACTGTGGATTTACTGCAGAAAGCTGTTTTTAAATGCTTTAAAATGTATGCCCTCTTCCACACTCAGCTGTAGTATGAGCTTCATTTCTGTGTGCTCAAACAGGAATGTGCAGGGTTTTTTATGCTTGAGGTTCAGCTGAGGTTAGAGACGTGCTACGCATGCAGTCCCTTACGGGTTGAACAAGACTGATTCAGCTAATGAAGTAACAATGCCTTGTCACCAGCTTTCTTTTCTCAAACAGCAAGGACAACCATCCTGACAGAGTCATTAAAAAGGATGCTCACATTTGAATTTCCCTTGTGCCTGATGTCTTAGTGCTGATCTTCAGACATATTCGCAGAAAAAAAAAAGAAAAATGCTCTGCTGATGTTCAAGGTGACATCAAGGGCTAAATATATCCCTGGTGTCTTCTTTGTCTTGGCTTTAATAAGCCCTGATTTAAAGCTGAAACGCACTAATTCACTTTCAAAAGGGTAGTTGATAATGTGCAAGAATAAATACACTACATTGCTAACAAATGGTAATATCAAAGTCATTTATATATTTAGATATCACTACTGTATGTACTGTAACTGCAGGTTAACTATGTTCATATATAATGTCAGCCCTATACACAAGACCTTAACCTTTCTGATTTTGATTGTAATGCAACAGTACATCTTTTGTCAATTTTTGGGGTTCGTAAATCATGCAAACATACAAACAGCTATACACATCATAAACATTAACAAATAAACACTATATATATATATATATATATATATGTATATAGACAATAAATGGAGACCACCAACAATAAATTGACCATTGTTTCAGTTTCTATCTTTCCCATATACATGAGGGTTTTGGTTTGGAGAAGCCACAAAGAAGCATACCAACACATCTGTTGCATGCACAGAGTGAAGCATGGGGTGGATCAGTGATGGTTTGGACTGCTATATCATGGCTTACCCAATACTTGTGCTAGATGCATGCACCACTGTTAATAACCACCAAATCATTCTGGAGGACCATGAGCACCCAATGCTTCAAACATTGTATCCTGAAGGTAGTGTCGCTTATCAGGGAGATAATGCACCACACAGCAAGACTGGTGACAGAGTGGTTTGATGAACATGAAAGTGAAGTTGAACATCTCCCATAGTCTGCACAGTCACCTGAAATAAATATTATTGAACCACTTGTTGTGGAGGAGCGAGTCTGGAAATGTTTTTCTTCACCAGCATCACGTAGTGACCTGGTTACCATTCTACAAGAAGAATGGTTCAGAATCTCTCTGGCCACAGTGCATGACTGGTATCTGTCAATCCCAAGACGAACTGATGCTGTATTGGTCACAAAAGGAGGTCCTACACCATAATAATGAATTATTGTGGTTTTAAACCAGGTGTTTTAGCTGTATTGTCTAACCCCTGTAAGTTTTAAGTAACAAATAAATTAATAAACAGTCTTTGACACTGTACTAAGCAAAAAAAAAAAGAAAAAAAGAAAAGAAGCTTAAGTGTTAAATTTAATGTAATTACTAAATACTACTCCCTTTATCTTAAATAATATAGTAAAACAGTAAGATTTTTAAATTTTAAGTGTATTTGAATATATGTTGATGTGTTTGTTGATCAAAGCTACATTTCCAGTGTCATTATTTTCGAAGTCTTAAAAGTCATATTTCCCTTCTGAAATAGTTTTGATATGGTGCTCAGAAATATTTGCTAAAAACAACTAAAAAGAGCTCAATATTTTTGTGTTAAATGTTACGTTTTGTGATAAATTAAAAGGGGACCTATTATGCCTTGTTTTAAAAGATATAAAATATGTCTTTGAGGTCCGTTGAGAGTATATGTGAAGTTTCAGCAAAAAGAAAAAAAAAAGACCAATTTAGCTCTGAAACTGTGCCTTTTAGCCTTAGATCCAAAATTGTGACATTTTGGTGACTGAAGCTTTAAATTTTTTAAATAAATGTTGCTTTAAATTTTTCAAAAGAGGGTAGAGCTGTTAACACCTGAGTGTCACCATAGCAGCAGACTCAAAAACTGAAGGAGTGTCAAAAGAAGTGTCTGAGAAGTAGGTAGTTTAAACTACAGTGTTCATTTATGCACCCTAAAACTCCACATTTATAATGCCTCTTAATCACTGACATTATCTTCAGCAGGGATTGCTTTATTTCTCTAAAAATTAACTATAGAATCTGGCCAACAACACTGAGCAAGCACACGTCACTCAAATAACTCATACAATGACGTTTTCATTCTGCCAAGCACACCATTTAAACATTCACAGTGTTCAATGTAAAAAGTATGTGATATAATAACAGCCCTTCAACTGACTGCATGCTAGCACATTCCACAGATTTTTAAAGCTGACACTCTATTAAGACTGACCTCACTGAAACTTCACAGCTGAACTTTCTCTATGTATAGACTATTTGTCTTACTGAGGATTGAAAAAATTCCACGTTCAGCGAATCTTAATCTTATGTAATCATACATCTCATATGTTTTAATCAGGGGTGCCCAAACTTTTTCTTATGAAGGGCCAAAAACCAAACTTGATTGAGGCTAGTGGGCCAGAGGTAAAGTTGCCACAAGTAATTTCCTAATTTATTTAATGATAAAAAAATGACTAGAAAACATTGCTTTATATAAACTAATACAGTATTATTTTAACATTAAAAATAAACTTTTTTTTCCCCAGAGATGGGTTGCAGCTGGAAGGGAATCCGCAGCGTAAAACATATGCTGGATAAGTTGGCGGTTCATTCCGATGTGGCAACCCCATATTAATAATGGGACTAAGCTGAAAAGAAAATTAATAAATGAATGAATAAACCTATTACAGTAAAACCAAAACGATCTAATTTCTAACAGAATTACACTAGTTTTTGCCTTGATTTGCTAGCCGATGTCTTCTGCATAGTCCTCTATGTGTGACAGTGTTACCATTTAAAAAAAAAAGCAGATTCATTTACATTTAATTTAAACATTTAATTTCAGTTTGCTTTGTTTAGCTAAAAATGTTACGTCAGATTAGAAATGATCTCTGTATTTCACCCAAACCCTTTCCATCAGTCTCACTCTCCTCTCAGATGGGATGGTGGGCCAAATCAAAAGTTACAATGGGACAATTTGGCCATCTCTGATATAAGGTCTGCATTTTTGTTATATTAATTGTTATTTTCAGCAGACGACAGTTGAAGATTAGGCCAACTATATTCCAGATTTCAGAAAGCCCAAAATATTTACATTTGTTTCCTGCATCTGCATGTTATGATTAACTCATCAATCAATCATTCAGATTAATAACTAACAACTTTAAAAAAGAAACAATAAGAAACAAATACATAACAAGTTTTAAACACATTTTTGCATATACAATGCAGATCCGGACCTCTATCAAAATGTATTTAAGTGAAATGTTTATGACTAGGCCTGCTCAAGGTTTTTTCTTTCTCTAATACTGACCATGAGGTCATTTCACCGAATGAATAAATGTAAAGTACTAGTCTCTTTTTCCACAAGACAAGCATCTACCTATCTACATTCACTTCAATATGCTCTTAGGTGTTCTTCTAGCCTTTACCTTGGCAGAAATGAAAGAAAATTCACATAATTACAGAACCAAAGTTAACACATGCCACACAAAAGCTGCTAATCCAGCTGACTTCTGAACAGTTAATTAAAACTTTCATCGGCACATAAAGCAGAAACGTAATCACATGCCTGCAACATTCATACAGTTAAAGAATCATATTCAGTAACTGCATCGATCACATACTGTATACATCAACTAAACCATTTAATTCAAGTATGAATCATTCATAGATTCACATATATAATAATATTTAAAAGGAAAGTTCACACAAAACTAAAAAAAGTCTGTCAGCGTTTACTCATCCTTCACTTGTTTCAAGCCTTTCTGAGTTTCTTTCCTCTGTTAAACACAGAAACAAGCCATAATCCTGCAACCATTAACTTACATATGATTTGTTGTTCCCACTATGGAATTCAATGATAAATGGATTTCAGCTTTCTTCCAAATATCCTATTTTGTATGTAAAAAGAATAAAGACACTAAATAAACATCAGTTCATATTCAGTTTTGGGTGAACTGACCCTTTAAATTTTGTAACAGCCACCTCTCAAGAAGCCCTGAAACTCTTACAAAGGTGCAACACAGCACAATCTATTTGTGACTAAAAGTCTGAACGAGGTGCTATGATGACGATGGTAACGTGAACGCTATAGATTATTATGATAAATTTGCCTAGACTCACCTCCACCTGTTGACAAATCTGGATGAGTTTGGCCATCTGGTTCTCCAGCTCACTGTTCCTCTTCACCAGATTGGTTAAGTTATTCTCCAAGGTTTGCTGTTGGAATGACAGAGACGTGGCATTTAGACTGAATGAATCACTCTTTTGGTCTGATAAAGACAAGCTTTTTCCATTCCTTTTATCATATTTGTTAGAAAAACACTCTATACAGTCAACAAGTTTATTCATGTATTTATTAATATGTTTACGCAGCAGGGATGCATTGATTTGATCAAAAGTAGCAATTACAAAATGTTTTGTGCATTGAAATGATTTCTGAAGGATCATGTGACACCGAAGACTAGGCTCCTAAATAAGTAAGAGCTACTAAAATGTAAATGTACATCACAACAATAATTTATATTTTATTTATATTATTAATTGTATAATGATAATAATAATAATTATATTATTAATTATATATATTTAAAAATAAAAAAAAAATTTTTTCACAAATTGCTCAGTTTTGATTATATAAATGCAGCCTTCGTAAGCACATACCTCAGGCGTCTAAACAATATACAACCTACTCACAATACATACATTTTATGCTATATTAAGATGCTAAAAAGAACAGCCTGGATGTTTGAAACAACAAGAAGTAAATTTTCATATTTGAGCAAACCAGCAATTTAACATAAGCCTAAATCCACCCTCTATTCGGTGCTTGAAAACAAGCTTCTCGAAACTGAAAACTGTATCACATAACATATCTGCTTTCAAAGGATTAAAGCTGCTTTTTTTAAGGACAGCTTTCCCACAGCTCCCTATCTGTCTTTTTCCTGAACGGAGGAAAAACACATAGCGGATGATAATGTTAGCGTAGGTGCGCATGGATAAATGATACAGAGTCCACAGAGATCCCACAAAGACGGATTAGATTCAAAACAAGCAACTAACAGCAAATTAGTTCCACATCATGAGCGCTAATCGTCACTAACGAGAAACTGTGTGCTCTGGGCTGGGACTTTCACACTGGGGGGAGGACGGTGTCCTAATTCATGAGCACTAGTGTACACTTTGCAGAAACAGGTTTGTAGCAATTAAAGTTTAATAAGAGGTTTGAGGTCAGAGCTACTTGCGTTTGTTTAGCTCATGAAAAAGGAATGATGAGGTACTGGCATGTCCAATATCGTACAGTAATGGATTTTTTACAGCACATAAACAGGATTTATGAGAGTGTTGGATTGCACTGGTGCTGATGTCATAACGCACTCTTAAAAATAAAGGTCCTTTAAAGGTAAAGGTGGTTCCATGATGAATCTTTCCACATAATTTATTTTCATACAAAGAAAATTTGGTAATTTCAGAACTGATGGTAACACTTTAGTTGATTTTAGTGGCTTATTGCCTGCCTTTTATTAAGATATTGACTGTTTATTAATACTTAATGTAAAAAGTACACATTCTACCTGATCTTATTCTAGATTTTAAATCTTACCTGATACATAAGCCCAATTATTACATTAATAACCATTATTAAGCAGCCAATTAGGAGTTTTTTGAGCTAAAAGTCATAGTTCATAGTTTATCAAGACTGAGAATTGTACCTTAAAATAAAGTGTGACCTAACTGACTTCACTACATATGGAACCTTTATTTTTAAGAACATTTTAAGAGGTGGAAAACCATGTAATTAGTAAAAAGAGCAGCACATGCTTCTCTACAACACACGTTGGAAAGATAAAGAGGGAAATCGTAGCGACAACTCAAAGAGAGCCGCTCGCCATGCTACACGAGCAGCTGTATGAAGTGATGACCCCAACAGTGGAAGAAAGGAAGAGAAAGACATGAACAAGACGCTGAGATGAACAGCTGATATTAATGACATGAGAGGAACAAAAAAGAAACCCGAGCGGACTGAAAGGCAGGAGCGATGGGAACAACAAGATCGACAGCATTGGCATACAAAAGCGAGAACGGAGCCTTTATGCTTCTCTTGTTTTGTGTTGTTTGTCTGTTCATGCATATGTGATGCAGCCTGACCCTGTCCACCTGCACGTCCCGCACCCCCCATCAATGGCCTGAAATGCTGTCTTGCACACATCCAGTACATAAATTGTAAAAGGCAGCCGGTGACTCACCGCGGCGCTTGTCTTTGATGCCTCCATAACCGCTTCAGAAACTCTGGCAGGGCTCACTTGAAAAGCCTATGAACACACACACACATACATACAGAGCCTTACTGGACTGGCCCGCTGATGGACGGTGGTATTATAGCCCCTGCTCTGTCCAACGGCTGGATTTTGTGCTTTATCTCTCTTCCTCGGCTGGGTAAATGGGTTGGAAGCACCTCGGAACAGGTGAGGGTGTCTGTGTCAGACTGCCTATTCTCTGCGTGCCGATAGCTTGCTTTACTCTGGGGCTTGTTGCGTCAGACAGTCGCAGAGGTGCTTGTTTGGTGTGTCAGCATTTTAATATTCAAACTCACCCGGCAAGGACAGATGGGGGTCATTAATTAAAGACTGAACAGTCGAAGATGATTTATACATCAAAACCGAGTATCACCTCCCGGGAGACAGAAGACAAGCTGCCGGGGGTGAACGAGCTTGGAGACCAATTGGAGAGAGGGAAAAAAAGAGAGAGACAGAGAGAGAGAAAGTTACAGTGACAGTGATAGTGAAAGGAGGAAAGGAAAGAAATGAAAGTGAGAGGTAATTAAATTAAAAAAAAAAATAGTAATAAATAAAATTAAAAAATATATATATAAGTATATGTAACAGTTCTGTCTGGTTCTCGAATCGAATTGGCTGATAGCCATGCGATATTCTGCAATAACAGCAGTCGTACAGCCTTTTATCCCTTCTGTATTACTTCGCCCACATAGAGTGAAAGCAGATGAATAAACTCATTAGTTTAACAAATATTGCAACTGTTGGATAACATAATATATATTTTGAGGCTTTTTCAAGTGAGAATGTAGTTGTTTAGATTACAGCTATGCAGTTTATTAATAAGAATAGTGACTATTTTGAATATTAATTATTTAGGAGATACAGTGTGTTGACATCCATCTGCCCGTCCTACTGAGCAGACAAACACGGTTAACGTTCCTCCACAAGATGGCAACAGAGACTGCACAATAAGCCCTTAGAGGAGAAAAACTCAGTGTTTATCAACTGATGTACTTATACCATAGTCTGGTAGTGTTTCTGGTAGTGTTTGCTTTGCTCTGGCTTTTTTGGGGTTAATTATTGTGATCTCCCCATTGCAACAGAGAAATACAAGGAAATCTCTGTAGACTAATTGCATTTCATGCTGTTCAGCCTTATAATCTTAAATTGTGAGCAAAATCACCTGTTTTGTTATCTCTTTAGAAATTACACTAGACAATCATACAAATACAAGCTCTAAAGTGATGTTTGCGAAGTAGCAGTGGTTTCTGCTGTTCTGACCTCAGCTGCAGATGTGAATGAATGGCGGAAGAAAATAGTTCTCAAAAAGGATTTTTGAGACTTTCCATGTTTGATTTTATTTTTTTTTACACACAAATATGCCATTGAACTGTTGTGTAAATGCAATATCACACTCTTAGCAGTGCAATATGGCTGTACATCATAACTGGTTGGACACTAATTTCCAGCCTTATCGCACTGCTACGAGTGTGATAGTGCTCAAATATATACATATATATGAAAGTGAGGAAGGGAGAGAAGGAGAACCAAGCTGGAAGGACAAAGAGAATATAAATAACATGAATAATAAATAAAGAAATAAAAGAAAGGAACAGGAAGAAAAATAATAAAAGAAGGATATAAAGGAAAAAAGGTTATTAACTAGTAAGAAACACAGACAGAAAGAAAGAAAGAAAGAAAGAAAGAAAGAAAGGAAGAAAGAAAGAAAGAAAGAAGAAAGGAAGGAAGGCAGAAAAAGCATGTAAAGAACCTGATATAAACATGAACTATAGACCCTTTTTACAAGCCTGTTATGACACATTTAACGGTCATCAGCATCTTAGATCCTTGACTGTTTTTAATATTTAGATTTTTAAATGAATGTATGAACATTTATATGTATTTCTGTATGTAGAATATCATCTTTGCTTTAAATTACACAACACAAATTACAGCTTGTGCAAGCGTCTATGGGACAGGACAGGAAATTTGATGCTATTCCCCCCTCTGGCTGCCTTCATCAGTCTCACAAAATTTCTTTCCTTTTTCTGAAAGTATTTACAACACCATCATGGAGTTTTCTTTTATTATTGAAGCAAATAAGATTGTAAAAAAATATATTTTTTGTTGTATTCTCCCATTCACAGCGCTCTAAGTTTTCCCAACTATGATGACTTCCGCAACTGAGAAACCCGGAAATGTGAAAAGGGACTATAATAAAATAAAGGAATCAAAGAAAGAAACAGGAAAGGCAAAAGAAAAGAACAAAAACGATACAAATTTGGAAGGACTCAAATAGAACGAACTGGAAGGATGAAAGGAAGGAATGAAAGAAAACCAAGGAAGAAGGTAAGGAAGTATAAGCAAATTTGGGTAAGAAAAGATAGGAAATAGGGAAAAACTAAGATAGAAAGGATAAAGAGGAAAGGGAGCAGGAAATGAAAAAAAGAGAGAAAAAGAGAGTGCGTGAAGTGGCACTGCAGTGGCCCCAGGACAGCAGGACCAGTGCGGATTGGGCTGAACAAGTCTGAAGTAACTCATTAAAGCAGACACTAGACTTCAAAGACACGGACACAGAAAGAGAGAGAGAGAGAGAGAGAGAGAGAGAGCGAGAGAGAGAGAGAGAGAGAGAGAGAGAAAGAGAGAGAGAGAGAGAGAAAGAGAGAGAGAGAGAGAGAGGGAGAGAGAACGACACAGTAACATGTAATCTAATATGTAAGAAACGCAGTGCTGCAGCACACAACTGACACTGTGGCATGCATGACTGACATAAAGCAATGAGTGAGTGAGAGTGAGTGACAAGGAAATGCCTTTCTAGGCTACATTTTAGGGCAATTACAACCACTTATCCTGTAGAATTGTTGATCAGCCCTGAATCAGCTCTGCCGCGAAGAAACTTTGAACCCAACGAAACAAAGCCAAAACAGCCAGAAATCTCAAGTCCACACGATTCTCAAGGGCCTGTTATCAGATCAGAGATTATCCCAGATACAGAGGCAAGTGGAGATGTACAAGATATTTGCTGAGTTGCCGTTTGATGCTCACACAGTAGGCGTTACGCGCTTTAACACCCGTGTACTGCGTCCATTAAGTTCTGGGTCAGAGTGACAAACAACAACAAATCCCCAAACAGAATTAGATCCTGAGGCGAGAAAAACAGACTTCAAAGTGGGTGTGTTTAATTATTCTGCGATCTTCTCTCGTGTGTGCTTTTTTTTGGAGGGAACACAATGCGGAAACACAGCAACGGGCGGTTGAGTGCGTGCATGTGTCAGCAACCAGTGCCTGCTGGGAAATGTCGCTCGCACAGGATAATATTCCGAACCAGCACTCTCTAGAGACTCGCAAACTCAGTCTAATGAGAAGCCACTGCTGTTTCTTACCAGCCTCCGCTCTTCTAATTAATTAGACAGAGTCATTTAATTCTGTCTACATTACCCTTGTTTGAGGCTTGTCTGGGGAGCGCCATTAAGCTTTTAACGCAGTGGAATACGCCCCCTTCTCTCCATCAAAAAACGAAAAATCAATCCTGTAAGGCCGCGCTTAAAGCACTGACCCTGTCAAATGTCTAGCATGCCTAAATCCAAATGAAAATATAGTCAAGTTTTGTCAAAGCTCAGTTGTTGTTTTTTCTCTTCCATGAGAACATCTCTACTTTGTCCTCATATTCTCTAATAAGGTAGAGTCTGCATCGACGTTTTCCACTGGGAAGCGTTCAGCAGCCTGAAGACCACAGACGTCTCTCTTCACCGACTAACTGGCTTGAAGGTTAAAGGGACGAGTGTCAGAGGAATTACTCGCTCTCATGGGGAAGACGCATCCCTTGAGGGAAAATGTTCTTCATGCAAAGCAACTTAAGGGGAATGTGCTTGAGTTAATTACACCCACCGAGGACATTAAAAGGAAAGGAATTGCTCAGTTAGACAATAATTAATTTTAATCAAAAAGCATAGTTTCTTTGAGCGACACAGAGGCGCCTACGCTTGTCAGAGTCTAAGGGAAACAGGGACAATTCGGCTTCTGCTAGCATACAGAAATGAGGTTAGTTAATCATATTTAATTAGATGAAATCAAAATGAGGTTGTGTGGATTAAATAATATCCAGTATTTTGTTTGAAAGGCACATAAAGAGTTAGGCAATGAGTGCAAGTTTCTTGCATGTTTACTCTGTTTGTGTAGCTACTATTAAAACAAAAAAATTCAGCTAGAAAATATCAAAGTAGCGTAAAAAATTATATAAATTATATAATTTATATGAATTTATGTATTATATAAATTTTGGAAAAACAAATTAATAGTTTTTGTATATATGTATATATTGTATATCTTTTGTAAATGTGTACTGAAATGTGTTTCCATTATTGAAGAAGAAATCCAAAAAAGCTAATTTTGACTTTTTAGGTCACACACAGTTAAGACTTCTTTTCGGATTTGTTTGAAAGTTTTTTACAATGCAATTACAAGAAACCAAGTTCTGAGAAATAAAATCATGCAAACTTATAATTGTGCAAACTAAGGTGCAAACTTATAATTGTGAAAATGCTATTAAACACTACAGATTATGTTGTGGTGAAAATGACACTGTGTTGTAAAATATGAAGAACATTACTACAATAAACAAAATTATAATATAATACTAGAATAATAATGTATGATGCATGCATTGCTGGTGCGACAATTGACTTCAGGCCCAATCATAAATGGTACACTTATCACCTGATTGCCCTTTGGGTCCATGCTTTGTGACATAATACTACTTTTTCTGTTGAGCTGAATTATGGCTGAGGGTCGCCTCATTGACTTGGCACTCAGCGGCCGCAAAAGCAGGTGTTCTTGAGCACACTTCCAAAAGGTAGAATAGTAAATGGGACACTATGCCTACACTCTCATAGAGTTAATGGACCTGCAAGAATATTGCAGGCTGGAAGAGTAAGCGATAAATGCTACAATTCACAGCCAGCTCTGCAGATTTTCTGTTGGCCAGAATTAAAACAATACTAGTGTTTGATTTGCACAAACAAATGAAGAGTTTGGTTGCAAAACGTGATAAACGCCATTTTTTGACAATTAAATTTTAATTATTGTAAATCACTGTTCAGATGTTCCTTAATCTATGTGTGAATTGCTGCCATCAATAACATTTAAGAATGTACATTTTAGGCCAGGTACAAAATGTATTTTCGCACAAATGCGATATCCGCCAGACCAGTTTCTTGACAAAGTGCAATATAACGTATATAGAAGGCAAGCTCAGCATCCCCTGGAAGAGAGTCATTGCCGGTGAAGTGCTCTGAGTTTGCTCAGTAATGAGAGTAATGTTGGTCTGTGTCATGCCGACAAACAATTAGATGAAGATGTAGCCTTCAACTTTACCAAAATGTATAAAAACGCTACAAAAGTGGACCAAGATAAAAAAAATCTTGCGTTTGTCAGTCTCCGCTGATGTCAAGAAGAAGGCAATGGGTTACAGTGAAAGACTGCCTTTTTTTCCTGCGCTCCACCCATTACAAGATATCTATCTGCAAGGCTACATTTCTAAGTGTCCTTTGTAAGTTTATTCTTCAAACAATTTCTGTGAATACCGAATGAGAGGATGATCTCTTGTGCTAAAAGCTGTTGTGATGCGCATGACTGTTTAAAACACGTGCGCGCTAACCTTTTTCTTGCATGAAATTGTGACTGAAAATGCAACTGTAGCCACAGTGGCTGGTCAGGCCCTGATGATGGTAATTATTATTATTATATTATATAACAGTGAAATAATCCATTAAATATGACGGTGCGAGGCGATCTTGTATCGCGGACTCTATGCAACAGAGGCAAGCACTGTGAAACCGCGGCTCCGCCTGCTCTGATCATATTGGTTTTCAGCAGCGGTTTGGAGCCTCCACTCTTTCTGTAATAAGCTACAAGTCATTTATCTAACTTAATCTTACTTATCAAACAAAACATTGATTCACTAGCTTTTCTTAATGGTATTACAGTAGTAGAATTTAGTCTAAGGTGGATATGTAGCGTTTTGCAAAATAAATAAATAAATAAATAAATAAATAAATTGTGCACGTTCTGGCCAAAACTATTAACTCAGAATCTTGTTGTTATTAATCAATCTTTGTAAATACAATACCAAACATTTACTATGTATTTTTTTTTTTAACCAATTTAATATGTTTGACAATGTTAAGATAAATATGTTGCATTTTGGCATGTTTTTTTTAAACTTATTTATGAACTGTTTATGAACAAAGTTAATAAAAAATGTCCTGGATTTGACGATCTTGTGTTCCCGGCCTTCACTGTGCTCAAGTAATAGTTTAATGTCCAAAAATTGTGAATAAACTTGACTGTTGATGTCTTGGATAATAATTTCAAATAACCAACATTTCTCAAAATGGATCTCATTTTGCAACAAAACTCTTCAAATGTTCTGAACCAGTTTAAGAACAACAAGACAATTGTAAAATACATGCTATGTTTAATTGTCATGAATCTCCTTGTGTTTGGAAAAACAAAATGCACAATCATGCTCCAGAAAGAGCAAAATTCTGTTAAATGTATCTCCCAACCAGCTCATACACAGTTGCTTGGAAGTTGCTAGTGAGTCAAAGCTTGATATGCTAAATCTGAAGTGTTTTAATTAGGACTTGGAGCTTAACAGAAACAGGTTTGGACACCCCTAGTCTCAGCCTCAGACATCTTGCCAACAGACTGACTGAACCTCTGATGCACATGGTGCACAAAATTGGAATTCAAAGAAGAAGAAAAAAGACAAAACTTCCAATTGCATTCTTTAAAAGTGCGCCTAGAAACAAAGATGTTATTATGGAAAACCTGTCGTGTTTACATGCAAACAGAAAAGCAAACAAAGCCTCACTGTGCCTTCTAAAAGTCTCATTCGGGACCAAAAGTCCCAAAGAATAAAGCAACTGAAAAGTCTGCATGCTGTCAAAAAAATCCAAAATTAAAAAGACAGACGCAAGGTGAAGTGACAAATAATTTACTGAAAAAAAGGCAAAAGTTTCAGTCGCATACTGACCATTGTCAATGCCATGCTAGCAGGTTACAATATAGACTCTTTAAATTTATAGAAAACTCCTGCTATGCTTATATTTCCATACCGCTCAATACATGATGCTGAACAAAAAGAACTGTGATTGGTGGCATCATATTCAACCTCACCCCACTCTGCACCCCCTTCCCGATGACTTTTTTATGTCTTGAATGCTATAACAAACAAAACTAATCCTTATGATTTATGCACTGCTGTTGCAAAAGGGAAGTAAGGTGCAATCCCAAATGGCACCCTAACCTTTCATGGTCTTTACAGTCCTCAAATACTTGACGTACTGCCACTTTTACTGTCATGCAAAAGCCTACAAGTGTTGAGCATGATGTAATCAAACTCTGACTAAGCTCTGTATGTTTTTTTTCTTTTTTTCTTTTTTTTTTTACAAAGTCACAAATATGTACTGCATTCTTTTTTAGTATCTGCTTCTTTTTTTAAAACTTGAGTAGCGTTTTCCAGCCTTTACTTTCTGATAAGAACTTATCAGTCAATTATTAAATAATCATCAGTCAGAGAGTAAGGTAATACACAAAGATGCGTTTACACTTTGACAACTTTTAATATATATACTTTAAACTTCCCAGAAAAACTGCCAGAAAGAGAGGCTGACAGTTTTTTTTTTTTTTTATTCAAGCCATTATCTCCTCTTGCTGCATGCCTGGGAGGCTGATATTGGGGGAGGAACATGAGGGTCACAGCTAATGGCCGTTGTGGAGCAGGAGTGAACTCTGGGTCACACAGTATAAAAAGAGGACATGCAAAGCTGATGAAACTACATGAAAACAATGCACGACAGAGGCTGTTAAACAAAAAGCCTAAGCCCTCGAGAGGATCCTGAGGTCTCAGATCCAAAATGAAGCTTCTGGTTTATTTATAACCACACAACTTCAGAAACATTTTTCGGTGAGATACTGTCTCCTCCATTTGACTTTGAACCATATCCGAACCCAGCCCTGCACGCTCCCTGTAATCATAAGCTGAAGACAACTTTCGGCCTGACATCCATCTTTGACAGGCAGCCTAACAAACGGTTTATTCAGAAAATTAATTTGCAGAAAAGGTCTTGCTCATCTGCCAGTGAGTAAAGTGCTATCAATTTGGACAAGCATGGGAATGCTACAGACTGACTCACGCAGCATGTCTGCTAAATGGCTTTACATTTCATTTGTGTAACACAATTAACCATTATAGATTTTCTCGTGATTCGACTGACATGGTGATTCACTTTCTTTGGAACACCGTGCTCGCTAGTGATGAATCGAGAAGTCCATTTGGCCCTGGGGTTCAGACTTTTCTCATTCTTTAGTTTGAAAGATTGCTTGGTTCCTACAGCCCAAAACATTTTGTTGTAGCTTGGTAAAACATACGCAAGTGTGCACAGGTGCACAACTTATATCACCACCTAGGAATGCTGCCTCCAGACTCTCATTAAGCTGTGAAAAGTGGTGTTATGAATTCAAGGTGAAAAAGGGTGGGTACAAAGCAGAGGTGGAGAGAAATGCAGCACTGTTGTGCTTTCAACACCATAAATTATTACAGCTGTGATCAGGGAACAACAACAAATCTACAATCGGTGCTATTGTGCGGTTTGTTGTTTTAGTTGATGATGTACACCCTGGAGGTATTGTGGATGCCGTAAATCACTTGACGGGCTTCCAATGAAAACTAGATGAATTGTTTCTAAGTTATCACTCAATGCAGGTGTATTTTCGCTTTTTCGATAAACATTGCTTGAACAAATTCAGATAATGTTAGATAATGCCTGCTGCTATTATGGCTCTCTGGTCTAAGGCAAAAGGTTTGAGTGCTCCTCCACTCAGTGAGTGATGTTTTCAGGCATGTGTGTCATACATATTCACTCTTTCCCTCTCTTGAACCTGCAAACATTCACTAAACTGTCAAATGAAGTGAAAAAAGCACAGTGCCTTGATTATTTCTTTTCATTGCCATTCTTTGCAGCACAAATCACGCCTTCTTACTATGTAAATGTGACTCATTACAGCTTTGAATAGTATCCATACAAAAATGGTGAGATGTGTCTGGCACCTCTCATAATGATGGCCGTGTTAGAAGTTGTTCAATTGAGGCAAGTTTGAAATCGTCCTTTATTGCTCCTTTAAACATGAACTAGTTGATTCGAATTCTTTTTCTTTCCCGACACTTCCTATAATCCCTCTCCCTTGGAGTTTGTAAGTTCTGGAGAGCAGGACCTGCCAAGAGGAAAGCCACAAAACAAACGCGTCCTTCTCAATTGAAAATCCACAAATCCATAGATTAGCTATACCCGGATAAAAGATTCAAATAGAAAACATGAAAAGGCATGTTTTCCCCTCTTCAGGCAGAGCACGTGGGGCAGCATGTGCAGGGACTTGCCATTTGAAAACTTCAATTGCGGATGAAGGGTGAGTCACGCTGTCGCTCTGCATCAGGAGACCTTCTGTCCTCATCTTCTACATGTTGTCCATCTCTCTCACTGTTCTATGACCGCTGAGAAAGA
The DNA here is from genome assembly GCF_052040795.2 of Danio rerio. Taxonomy (NCBI): domain Eukaryota; kingdom Metazoa; phylum Chordata; class Actinopteri; order Cypriniformes; family Danionidae; genus Danio; species Danio rerio. Next base: position 32,453,161 of record NC_141034.1, on the reverse strand, counting down.
GCAAGAATGCCAATGGCCAAAGCAATAGTGGGTCAAATTCTGGCAAAATGAAAAGCATACAACCAATGCTCCAGGCAGCAACTAAATGGCCTGAAAAATGGGGTTTTCTCTAAAGTGACTAAATTCTGTTAGAGGTCACACTGGTGCCACTACCAATTTGCTGAAATGATAAACAAGGACATTATGTAGTAAGAACGAAACTGCAAATGGAACAAAATAGGGTTAATAGTCATTTACACCCATCATTACACAGTACTGTGAAATTCATCTTATATTATCTTATCATCAAATATATAGTAATAGGTTGTTTTTACAGAACTACAACACTAGCATATCAAGCTACTGACAAATGTATTTCCAAGAGATAAACCATGGGGTATTATTAATGAGATTAATTATTTTCACCCAAAATGAAATTTAATTTCGTATTTAGTTACCTTTAAGTGGTTCCAAACCTTTCTTCTATTAAACACAAAATAAGCTATGTTGAAAACTTGTAACGACTGACTTCCATTGTATAAAAAAAGCAATGGTTACAGGTTTCCAGCTTTCTATAAAATAACTTCTTTTGTTTTAAACAGAAGAACAAAACACAAAATGTTTGAAAAAAGTAAAGGAAGATTAATGAAAGAATTTTCGTGTTTGGGTGAACTATCCCTATAATAATAACACATGTGCAGTGCTACAAAATCAGACAAAAGTAACTAAAACAATCAGTTGATACAACTGAGTTCTGCAGAAGAACATCATCTAAACACACAACACGTAAAAACTTGAAACAGATGAGCTACAGCAGCAAAGTGAGGCTACAATCCACATAAGAAGATTGTAAAATCTTGCCTGGATTGATAAGTCTTAAATTCTTATGCAGTTTTTGAATGATTTGGTCAAAAATGGATGTAAACAACATGAAAGCAATGATTTATCATTACATCAAAGGTTCAAGCTTCACACTGACACCCAAATGATAATTGACATTTAAAGTCTGCCATTTATGATGCCATACTTCATTATTATCACACATTAACTTGCAAGCACTGCACAAAAAGCAAATGTAGTCTTAAAGGCAGTGTTATAATTTTGGCCACTGGAAGGCGCTTATTCACAACAAACAAATGTGTATTTTGATGACGCCATGACTGTAGTGCTAATTTCATCAAGAAAAATAATGGCGAAATCTGTTCATTGCCTATAAATTGACAAAAAAAAAAAAAAAACGGACAGATCCTCTGTACTAGTTATGTGACTGAAAACTATGAATGTGCATGCTCTGATCTGCTCATCTAATGAATGGACAGCACTTTGTTGTTGGTGCAAAGGTATTCAAAAAGCAAATGTGGTCAAAAAGATTTTAAGAAATTTTTGTTATATTTGTTGCATTGCGATGTTGATTCAATAAATTCAATAAATTCATGCATTTAGTCACGCTACTAGGGTAGCAGACCTGTGAAGTTTGCGTCAAGCCATTTTCGTAGATGAAATTAACACTGCATGACTGATATTGGAATCATGGGAGTTGTCTTCTTCATTAGATCCTATGGTACTTCGTTCAGAATTCGTATAATGGATGAACTAAAGTATTCAAGCTTATTTTTATGGCAGTATAAAGCAGAGTAATGCCATGGGTCATGCCGATCACTCAATGCAGAAGTATAAACCAGCTTTAACATGTGATGCTCCCATCTGGATTCCTGTAGTTCCCTTGCATTTGCCATAAACACAAACAACATAGAGCAGTGAGAAGAGTAGAACTCGGAGAAATATTGCGCAAATATTGCGTGTGAAACTGCGTGCCACACAATGGATCAGGCAATAATGGAGAAGATTCATTTATTCATTTTCTTTTCGGCTTAGTCCCTTTATTAATCCGAGGTCACTACAGAGGAATGAACCGTTAACTTATCCAGCATGTTTTTATGCAGCGGATGCCCTTCCAGCCACAACCCATCTCTGGGAAACATCCAAACACACTCATTTACACAAACACACACACACTCATACACTATGGACAATTTAGTCTACCCAATTCACCTGTACCGCATGTCTTTGAACTGTGGGGGAAACCGGAGCCCTCTACGAAACCCACGCGAATGCAGGGAGAACATGCAAACTCCACACAGAAACGCCGAGGCTCGAACCAGCGACCTTCTTGCTGTGAGGCGACACCACTACCTACTGCGTCGCCAATGGAGAAGATGCGCAAATGAAAGCAAGTGTTACCGATCTGATGTTGGATGGTGCTGTATCTGGATAAATGACGTGACCCAGCTGCAAAGACGTTCATTACTGTAAATATCAACACTGACAAAACTCGCTCAGTGTACTAGACCAGGGGTGCCCAACCCTATTTCTTAAAAGCCACCTTCGTTCAGATTTCAGTTGCTACCCATATCAAACACACCTGAACCGATTAATTAGGACCTGAACACCACGTGATAATTACAGGCAGGTGTGTTTGAAATGGGTTGCAACTGAAATCTGCAGGAAGGTAGATCTTCAGGAACAGGGTTGGCCACCCCGGCACTAGACTAATCTACAAGATGCAACGAATAATATAAAAGCATTAAAATGCAACTCACTAGCTTTATGTGGGTAATGTATATAAATGGATGGCACACAAAATAAAATAAATAAAATCTCTAAATGCATGTTCATTGAAAAATAAAGCAAACAAATAAAATAAATCATCTTGTAAAAAGTCCCCTTTTTAACTTTCATTATGCGTTTGCTTTCACTGTAATTGTATAAAATGGCTTAATTTATATTATTATTAAAATTAATATATTGTTTTGCATGAATCCAGATTTTTTTTTAATTTGACAAAAATGTATATAACAATTTTTTTCTTTAGCATTGTATATCCAATAACTAATTATAAATTATAATGATGTTACATAGGTTAAAAAACTTCAACTCCAAGCTTTATTTTGAAATCGCATTTTAAATCATAAATTGACTTTTTTTGTGAAAATATTGGGGAGTTTTTAAAAAGGCTATACTGCCCAGCCCTAGTGTGACATCATTAGCTTGATGACAAAATGACAGTCTGTGGTGTCACTAGTTAAAGAGGTTAATTTTTCCTGAATGTTCCTCAAAACACTTGGGATAATGTAAGAATATAAATGTCAACAAAACATATAATCCTATTCAATTGGTTTTTGGTCATTCTGATACCAAAAATGTTAAATATTGTGCATTTAAAATAGCCTCCCAGTCTTTAATATTATTCTTAATATGACACAGCATTCCAAAATGACCACAGTATATCAAGACAGATTTGTGCATGTTGATCCATTAATCTACATCTGCTTCGGGAAATCAGAGTGCTGGTGTCTCGCTTAAGAAGAAGAAGAAAAAAGAGAAAACAATTTCATAACAGATTATAGCACTACACAAGAAAATTGCACTGACATCTTTTGATTCATCACGGCAATCCTGACCAACAGAGTTTAGAAGCAGCGGCCTCTAAAGCTCTGACCTATAATCTTGAGCAGGACTGCGTGGTGACTTAGAAATTCAGGCGGTCATTGCTGTTGTGGGCCCTGCTCAGCGGCCTATAGAAAAGCAAACGACTTCACACAGACAAAACTTCTTGAAGTGTAAACATGTTTTCAAAGGCAGATAAAAAGGGGTGTTGACGCCAAGAGTGACAAGTGCTGCTTTCTTTAAGGGTTCACAGCAAAGACACGGCCTAGTTCTCAAACCGCAGGAGACTCAGATGGGCATTTGAGATGCACAACAGGGAACGACTGTAGTCTCGCAGCAGCAACACACACTGAAACTACTGTATCACTGCTCCCTAACTACAGTTTTCGGAGTCTAATTGGCTACATAAGAGTGAAGAATCTCTTTGATGGGTCTTTGAAACACTCTAGATGATAGTCTCCGAAACCACGCAGCAGTTTATGAGATATTCTGTCAGAACTGTGTGATCTGGGTTTTAAAAACGCAAGCGAGCTATAATAACGACAGATGCTGAGTTGTGATGACCAATGCAGCACATCTGAACCCATAGATGCTTGTCTGAAATAAATACTACTGATAAAAGCTTGAGTCAGAAAAGCCACTAACTACTGTAACTGCACACAAATCAGTGTGGAAAAATGTTATTTTCTGAACAATGTGTAGGTTGACTTGCTAAGGAGTACATGAATCATGGCTCACATGTACTTCAATCATCAATCAAGGCTTGAAGTGAGGTTTCTTATTGGTAGAATTCTTAATAGCAGCTAATGCTATCATAATATTTATAAGTACTAACTATTATATTTTCAGTTGTCTTTACAATGTGTAAGAGGTTTAGTAAATGTTTTGGTTTAGTTTTCACATGCTTTTCAATACATTGTATATCGTAATAATATTGGTGTATTATCTTCTGATAATTAACTTAATTTCAGTTATAACACAAACAGATTTTAGTTTGTTGCAAAGGTAAATATTTATCTGAAAATATTTATCTGATTTTAAATTTAAATCCCACATGGATTATTCTGTGTTTTTATAATTTAATATTAAGTATTCTGGTTTGATTAACAACAACAACATACAACCCAGGCTCATTCTTAAAACATACCACTATATACATTTGTGGAGAGCAGTTGCAGTTTTTATTTTCTCAAATTTCTCTCACGAGTGCCATTCACGCCTGCTGTTCTTGCAAAAATCCACCAGAGGCCGCTGTTGACTGACCAACTGACTGACTGATCGACTGACCCACCCTCTTCCTTCCCTTAACCCAACAAATAGTGTTGTCAAAAGCACCAATTGACCTGCCCACCCACTTTCCAAAACCCAACCAACAGTTTTAAAAAGCATCCAGAAAAAGACTTTTTCCACATTTTAAGCTGTTACCACATTCTCACTCTGTTATTTTACTTGTTTACTTTATTTTTTGGCTTCTGTTTTTGTCTTACGCGCTCTCTGGAATCATTTTTAGCCGAACTCGAACCTAGTCATCATGGTCAACTGCTTTCTGCAACTCAAGTCCACTAACGTACATGTCGAGCTATTGGACAAACTGGAAACAACGGGAAAGGGGTCCACATGGAGGTAAGTGGTCAGCTGGTAAGCGTGAAAAGGAAACCATACCACACCGTAGCGTTCATTTTAAAGAGGAAACGCAGCCATACATACTTCTGGCTACAAAATTCACAATCTCTAGAAATTTATACAGGGCTACATTTTCAGAATGAGCCTGTGTTGAAAACATAACTTGAAAATTATGATTCAGCATAAAAGTTTAATTTTTATGGTTTATAATTTGTATATGTTTATAATAAATAAATTAATGTAAATGATTCCTAATTATCTTTTAACACTGTGTGAGAATGTGCATGTGAGAATGTGCATTGTGATTGTGAATTTAGCACAAACATGCCATTACCAGCATTGTGGGAAAATTGCTTCTCCAACATTTGCTTAGGGCTGGATGCAATGCTAATAAACATTTTGCTTAAAAACATAACGGTAGCTCAGAAGGAATAATGAGCTGTTCAATTTGCAAACTGTATGGCAATGTACATTTAACAACTAATGGTAAAAAGCATAGCATATTAATCCAACATGCAAATGGCTTCTTACATCTTGTCTGGTGCAGTCATTAGTCTCTAGCACTGGATTAGTATCAATAAACCGCCAAATTATCCAGCATATGTATTACGCAGTGGATGCCCTTCCAGCTGAAACCCATCAGTGAGAAACAACCATACCCTCTTGCATTCACACACATACACTACGGACAATTTAGCTTATTCAATTTACCTACAGTGCATGGTTTTGGACTGTGGGGGAAAGCGAAGCACCTCGAGGAAACCCACGCGAACACTGGGAGAACATGCAAACTCCACTCAGGAATGCCAACTGTGTCATGCATATATTTTCTAATCATATATTATTTCTAATCATTTATTATTTTTATACAGAGATGTTTATCTACAATCAGTTGATTTGGCAATCTTAGACACAAATGTGTTTGCTTTTGTTCTTACAATTTACTCTTGAAGCTATATTGTGATCCCTAATATCTGTTATATTTACATACCCTTTCAAAACTATTCCTTTAAGTTAAAGGGTCACAGTGGCACAGTGGGTAGCACGATCGCCTCACTGCAAGAAGATCACTGGTTTGAGCCTCGTAGGGGTCAACTGGCATTTCTGTGTGGAGTTTGCATGTTCTCCCCATGTTGGAAGGGCATCTGCTGTGTAAAACATATGCTGGAAAAGTTGGCCGTTTATTCTGCTGTGGCAGCCGACCACAGAAAAGGAAATGAATGAATTAATAATCCACAACAAAAACAGCTAATATAATAAAATAAAATAAAATAAAATAAAATGTTAAGAAACACTATACACAAGAGAGATATTTTGGCTGCATGCAACTGTCTTAGCAATTTTTTTAATACTAAATAGCATCTTTAGGTGAAATGTGAAGTTAAAAACAGCTAAATATTTGACATGTAGCACAGTGGATCAATGCCACCTTAAAATCAACAGACCGGCTTGATGTATCTGGGGATATATAGTGTACTCAGTGTGTAGCACTGGTTTATGAGAGGTAATGTACCTCTAAACGTGCCTTCTGTTCAAATCCATTGTGCTCAGGCTCATTTTTAACGCAAGAACACCCTCTAGACGGCCCCTTAGAGGGAACCACACATGCATTTTTCTGTATGACAATGCTTCCGACACTGGAAAAGACTGCAAAATCTTTTATCTGCTATAAAATATTCTAAAACAAATCAAAACAGAAAAAAAACTTAGATTTTTTAATGCATAAAAAACTGGTACTCATTTTAGGTGAGACACTGAAGGTGAACTGATTCTCTAAATGACTGATTACATTAAAACTTGCAAATTTTGCATTTCTTTTGTAATTAAAATATAAAACAGGCACAATGTTATTTTATTAAAATGTACATATTAGGTATGAACATATAGATCTGCAAAAACATACACAACATATACACAGGAGATATAAATAAAACTGTGATGACTGCTGTAAGCGAGGGAGGATTTAACCAATAAGCGATGTAAGCAGCCGCTTAGGGCCCCAGGAAATTTGGAGGCCCCCCAATAAATACCTAGAAGTATAAATTATACACATAACACACACACACACACACACATATATATATATATATATATATATATATATATATATATATATATATTTTTTTTTTTTCTTTTTTTTCATATTTTGTATGGTAAGGGTCTAACAAATTCAAATTTAACATAACTATAACATCTGCACAAACTTGTCTCACACCCCTAATCATGGAGCTTTCAAGTCAGGTAAAGATTCAGTTTAAAAACAATTGGTTATTTTCAATTTATTCATTTTTGTTTTTGTTGTTGTGGATTCATTTAATAAAAACAAATCATTTAAAATGTGGAGATTTCATTAAGATAAAACATGAAAAAGAAATTTCTGTGATATATATGAAAAAAAACTTCAAAGTAAATAAATTAAAAAGTTATTAAATTAAAAAGAGTGCATTTTAGGACTTTTGGGCCCCATGGCTGAAACTGCTCAGGACCCCAAATCACTAAATCCGCCCCTGTATGTAAGTGGAGAATTTTACCTTGATGCAGGTAAAATATAATTAAAAAACAAGCTTTAAATTTATTAATTATATTGAAATATACAGACTCGAATTGATAAAGGGCAGTGTGAAATAACTAACACTTCATTTTAAATGCTTTCTTTCAATTAGATTTACAACAAAACAATAGGAAAAGCCAAAATGTTCAAAATCTCTAAACTGCTGCCTAAAAGATGTGCTTTTGCCTGCAGAATCTCATCTTAAAGTGGAAATGTTTTCATTTTATTTATAGCTTTTTGCATTTTACTGGATAGAGCATGGTACACATTCCCCTGAAGTGAAGCAGCTTTTATGTGTCACGACACACGAGTATGTTCACTACCCACTGTGCAGCGGCTCCAAACTGACCGTGTAATTTTGAGATTGGACAAGACGACGAGAGGAATATGCAAGTGTTTGTACATTGTTCAGGAATTGCTGTCCACTCTACTTTGATCAGAGCATTTCCCTATTTTGTTTCACCAGAAAACAGGCATAAGCAATCATGCAACTGGTGACCTATTGTCTCTGTTTTTTAATATGCATTGTGCAGGATTATAGGTTCAATAATGCAAGCCCACGCTTCAATCCCCTAATAATACTAAGTACACGCTTATGCTTCATATAAGCAAAAAACATACATATATGCAATTGTTTTAAAGATATATGACCTAAAAACAATTCTGTCTGAATAAGGCTTAACATTTTTTTTATAACTAAAGAGAGGGATTTACAATTCAATTACATTTTCATAACAACACTCTAATCTTAGTAGAAGACATACATATTTTGCTTAGTTTAAATTAGTTAAGTTATGTATAAATAAGCTTAAAAAATACACATAAAATACAATGTAAAGATTTAAATTTAATGGTCGAAAGTTTGGGATCAAATTTTAAGTCTCTCCTTCTCACCGAGACTAAATTTATTTGATAGAAAATTTATTAAAACCTGTAATATCTTGTTTCCCTTTTAAAAAAAAAATTAATAATATAACACTTAAAGAATTATCATGAATTTTCAGTATTTTAAACTCCGGTTATACAGTAGTGTCAGAAAGGTTAAAAATATCCTAATTTGGCCACCAGTGTTCAAAACAGTTTTTTTCATTTTATATTTTTGAAAACTGTCATATATAAGCAAACTATAAGCACTGTTAATAACGATTAAACACCAAAATAACTGATATAACCAGAAGCAAATCATCATGCTCTAAACCAGGGGTCTCAAACTCAATTTACCTGGGGGCCGCAGGAGGCAAAGTCTGGGTGAGGCTGGGCCGCATAAGGGATTTCACAAAAAAAAGTCCTCAAATGTCATTATTAACAGTTTTAATTATTTCTTCTGAACATGAAGTGGCCTGAACATTAATAGAACATTGAGTGAAGATTATGAACAGTTCTTCTGAACATGGCATCTTTTGCCTACTCCTTGACAGCGCTTCTTCTCACAAATCTGAACCACATTTGGCTTTAGAGCGGAAGCAGTTGAGACCCTCAGTATGGCTTGAAGATGATCATCATTAAGTCTAGACCTGTACTTTGACTTATTGAAGTTCAAGGAGAATAACTTCTCACACAAATATGTGCTCCCAAAAAGACCTAATCCTAGGGGAAAAAGTGGGGGAACTCACTCAAAACTTCCATTCCCTCACCTAAAAAAAGGCGTATATATGTATAAATAAAACATCCCCACCCCACTCCAGTCACATCAGTCTGTACCAGTCTGTATCTACCTATAATATATATAAGACAGGGCTCGAAATTAACTTTTTTACTTGGTAGCACCGGTGCTCCCAACTTCAAATATTTAGGAGCACCAAAATAAATTTAGGAGCACCAGAAAAGATTTAGGAGCACCCACCAAAAATGAATGAGCACTGCAGCAAATTGCTTTTTAAGGGATTTATTGTATTTTAAAACAACATCAATAGGACTGACAAAATCCAGAAAAAACTATCTAACTAATGCTGCGAAGACATTGATATTTGTGTGCAATAATTCCAAAATGAATGTCTAATAATTATAGAATATTAATGATGATGAAAATGACAATAATAGTAACAATGAATTACATTTATCATTATGATGCTGCCTTGAATGTGCATGAATGTAGGTTATCTGCTATAAAAAGTCTGTTACTTTATAAAAAATAATTGTATAGTTTGCATCAAACAAAAATGAAGCATTGCAGTAAGAAATATTTATTTTGTACTGCTGTTTTTATATGCATGTCAATTTAATAAATAATATTTCTGCTACAAAACAAACAAAAGATTATAATAAATCATTCAATTCAATGATGAAAGCTGCAAACCAGTCATCAGTAAATAAATAAAAAATAAAAATAATATACACCTCAAAAAAGAATAGACAAAAGAAAGAAAGTAAAGTCTCACTTCTATCACTCTTTAAAAGATTTGGTTTCAGTTTGTGTCAATTTAAAGGTTCAGTCTGAGATGATCTTCATTTTTCTGTGTTTGTGGAAAAGCAGGCGAGTCAGCCGACCCAATTTATGAGCAGGCAGCGCAAGATTATTGCGATGACCACCGGCGGAATACCGCTGTTTGTTATGAGACGCAGTTTCAGTGTAAACTTAGTAAAGGCGAGCTTCTTTGGCGATGATATGTACAGTATTAGATTTGACTTTTAGCGGACATTTGCGCTGAACACGCAGTGAATGCAACGCATGGAGATTCGGGCGCCTTCTCCATGAAGCGCGTACTCGATTGATCTCAGCTGGTGGATCATTATTCACCACGTGACGTGTCATGATCGCTCTCATCTGCACCTCAATTTTAGGTGGGGTTTGCAAACCTGTGTGCTTTAAGTTTTTACTCTTCTGCCGTTTGCATTTCCCGTGGTCATAAAAGCTCCTTCCCTGTCATCTGACAGCGGAATACCTTGAGTGATTGACAGCTAAAATGAACCAATATAGCGGCAGGGAAGAGCGATTCAGCATGTTTTTACAAAAAATCAAAACAGGTCGCACTACAACCATTAATTATAAAAATTGATAAATAGATTAATTTTCGGGCAATTTCGAGCCCTGTAAGATGCAGGATGTAGCTGAGTGGCAGGCAGGGGCGGGAACAGCTTACCTTGGTTCTTCCCACCCGTCACAGCGTCTAACAAAGGGGCGGGGTGCGTGGTGACGTCACCGGCATCCCCGCTCCTTTGTTTACACGGCGGGCGGGGAATGCCAGTGACCGCTGTGTACGGATAGAATCAGCGGAGCTGGAAGCGCTCTCTCTCCCCGCTCCGCTGATTCTGTCAGTGTACAGCGGTCGGCGCGGGCCACAAAATATTGCACTGAGGGCCGCAAATGGCCCGCGGGCCGCGAGTTTGAGACCCCTGCTCTAAACATTTTTAAAGGATCGAATTACACTAAATACTGTAAAATACTATGTTTGACAAAATAATGTTTCAACAAAAATAATTTGTTAGATTAAAACAAACAGTATTTTATAAGCAAAGAGACTTTTTTGCAAAAACAATAAGATATTAAAATAATAACATTAATGCGGGGCAAAGTTTAATTGCAATTAATCGTGTCCAAAATGTATTATTTATATGTGATACACACATGCATATAAAAAAAAATAAACTCAACTATACTCAATACATTTCTCAACCATACGCCTGTGTGTGTGTAATATATATATATATATATATATATATATATATATATATATATATATATATATATATATATAAAGAGAGAGAGAGAGAGAGAGAGAGAGAGAGAGAGAGAGAGAAACGTGCGATATTCTGCAAATAACAGCACTAGTACAGCCTCTTAACCCTTCACCATTGTGCATTACTCCCACATACTGTACAGCGACAAGGACACTTTACAATATTTGATGCTGTTGGGCAGCATAATGTACTTTTGAGGCTTTTTAGTCGAGAATGTAGTTGTTTAGATTGCAACTATGCAGTTTATTTATAAGGATAGTGCCTATTTTAAATATTTATAATTTCATTTCATTGACATTAGCCTGTCATTGAGCAAAGACGGTTGACATTGTTCATCCACAAGATGGCGACAGAGAACACATAATACGTTATTAAAAGAGAAAACAGCGCAATTTTAAACTACAGCTGATCAAATTTTGATAAAACTGGTAAGTGGCATTCTAAGTCAATCTCTCTTATTTGTATGTTGCAATGCTGCATTTATACCATAGTAATTATAGTGTATTGAGTGTGAGATGGGTCTCACATATCAGGAATGTATGTATTTTGTGTTGGCCACTCTTTGTATGACCCTGAGTAACTTTTTGGTCGGCCATATGCTTCTTTTTAATGCGTTTCCTGTTTTCTTTACTGCAGACTAGTCCAGTAAAAAGAAAGAAGAAATGCCTGCATGTGTTTAGTGTTTTTCCTCATCGCAGACACAACAGTAATCTTGTAGTGATGGCATTGATTTGGCTTGTTTTTGCAACAGAGAAATACCTAGAGATATCTCTGTAGACTGATGACATTTCATGCGGTTTGGCCTTATAATCTTACAATGTCAGCAAAATCACCGGTTTTGTCAGTACGCTAGAAAATCATTCAAATACTAGTTCTAAAGTGATGTGAGTGAAGTAGCAATAGTTTCTGCTATTCTGATGTCAGTTGCAGATGTGAATGAATGGCGAAAAAAAGTAGTTCATCATACAAAAGGATGTTGAGACTCTCTGTGTTTGATTTTCTTTTTTATATACACCATTATGACACCGAATTGTTATATAAATGCAATATTATAAGTAGCAGTGCAATGTGGCTGTACACTGAAAACCCTAATGTTGTCTTTACTTAATCAATTAAGTAAAGTTGACTGAACATAACTTAAAATTTAGCATTTTGGTCCTATCACTTAAAAATATGAGTTAATTTAACTTATGTACCATAAAAATGCATAAACTTAGGATTTCAAGTGTAGTGAGCTCAAAACCATAATTAATCCTTGGAAAAAATAGGTAATTTTCACAAATGTAGTCTTCACTGTAAAATTCTAAAATGGTTTCAGGTATAATTATTTATCATAATTTGAATAAATGGCTACTTTTTTGTTTAAAATGTATTTTAAAAAATGTCATAGTATATTATTACACACACACACATGCACACACACCTACACATGCACACACACACACACACACACACACACACACACACACACACACACACACACACACACACACACACACACACACACACACACACACACACACACACACACATATAGGGCATTGGTCAAACACCTTGAATGTAAATAGGTGAGTGGGTGAATGAAGAAGAGATTCAGTTGTGGTAGAGGGTAGCAAAAGCATGGTTCCTTGGAGCTACTTCAAACTGTTTGTATTGTAAAGGTTAATTTAGGAAACCCTGTGTTTTAAGCTCAGCTTAAGGACTTCCTTATTGTCCAGATAACTGAATGTTTGTAAAATATATTGGTATGCTGTCTGAATAAGATTTGTCGTTTTGGATACCATCGTTATGAAGTTTCATTCCTCAATTATCCGCAAGTCGTTAACTCAACACAAAAGTAGATCAACATATTTTAACACACTCAGTGACCTTTTTTATGCTTGACCTAAGGAAACGACCATCATCCACACTGAAAACCCTAATAAGTTGACTGAACTAAATTAACTGAGTAAACTCGTTGCCTCAATTTAATTGAGTAATGGAGTCTTTCAAAACTTGGATATTGAAGTTTATTTAACTTGCCGGTTGTGTAGACTATACTTAAACTGTTCAGTTCACCAAACTTAGTACTTAATTTAGTGAACTGACCAGTTTGGGTATGATCTACTTAAGTACTTAGTTTGGTGAACTAAACAATTTCAGCATAGTCTACAAAACCGGCTAGTTAAATAAACTTAAATATGCAAGTTTTGGGAGACTCCATTACTCAATTAAATTGAGGCAACAAGTTTACTCGGTTAATTTAGTTCAGTCAACTTATTAGGGTTTTCAGTGTATATTGTCACTGTTGGGACACTAAGACCAATATGGGACTAAGGCCAACGCACACCTCTCACCAGTGCCGATATACAGCCACATCGCACAGCTACTTATGCAATATTGCTCATATATATAGTACACACACTTACATTATGCCAAAACAAACTTTGTTAAACACAATACTTTTTCCTAGCACTAAATAAAAAAATCCCAATGATCCTAAACCTTTTGACTTTTAAACTTTTTTTATACATGACTATTACTGAACATTCTTCCATGAAATGTATCAACCTTCTGATCTAAGTTTACAAACAAAAGGAAGGTTTCAAAACTCCCTAAATAACACCTACTAATTAACAGCCGGTGGGGGGTAAATAGGAAATCTCCTGCATAATTGACTTGTGCTGAAAAATGCACCATTTACTCTGCTTCTCCGTACAGATAGGGAAAGGTTTTTGAATCACATTGTGATGCAGAATGCATAATTATGTAGACGGCGCAAACTATTTTTACCTCCTCGGGTCCTAATCTTCCAGAATAATTAGCATGCGTGGCACGAGGCTTAATGCTAGAGTCAAGATAAACAGCCTGTATGATGGGAAATAAACTCACTGCTGGGATTCTCCTGTGTGTGGCAGCATGGCAGATTTGTTGGACCCCAGGCTCTCTGACACTTGCAGTACGGACAGCTGATAGCTGACATTTTTAACAGTCCATTAAGGATGGCTCAGAGAATAAAGCACGCATGAGGTGTCTGCTCTTTAAAGTGGATTGAATTGGCAAGCTGGGAAATATCTCAGAAAACCAGAGAATGAAAATTCAGTCTGGAACCCACAATATATTTCATTTTTCAGAATCTTCCAATTGCATAAAATGAGGAAGATTTGACAGTTGGAGCCAGGACTGTTCCAAGATTAACTGCGCTAATGTAATAGTTCCTCACTGGTGAAGATAAGAAAGTTTGTTCACATATACGTTTCTAAAATACCCCCAGAATACTATGACTCAAACTTTGGTGCAATCAGATGTCATCTGTTAATTTATATCATGGAAAATATTATATATTAATAACAATTATTCGTTCATTCCTTTTTCTTTGGCTTAGTCCCTTATCTATCAGGGCTCACCACAGCAGAATGAACTATTCCGCCATATGTTTTACACAGTGGATGACCTTCCAGCCGTACTGAGTTCTGGGAAACACCCATACACTCTCACATTCACACACAGACTCATACACTACAGCCCAATTCACTATTTACCCAATTCACCAAAAAAACCCATGCAAATACGGGGAGAATATTCAAACTTCACACAGAAATGCCAACTGGTCCAGTCGAACCAGCAACCTTCTTGTTGTGAGGCGCTAGTGCTAACTACTGAGCCACCATGCCACCCCAAAAAATAATTAATTATATTTTATTATTTATTCATTCATTCTCTTTTCGGCTTAGTCCCTTTATTAATCAGGGTTCGCCACAGCGGAATGAACTGCCAACTTATCCAGCATATGTTTTACACAGCAGATGCCCTTCCAGTCACAATATTACTTTTCATTTTATTTTGCATAAATGTAATATAATATTTTAAGCAGATTTTTTTGCTCATCAATATCAATGAAAACATAATTTCACTCATACTGCATAATTGTTAAACTGATAATGACAATAATATTTTTTCACCTTTATAATCACAATTACTGATTATAATTGTTATCATTTGAGAAATTACAGAGTTATTGCACTCAAGTGTAAGCACAAACCAAACGAACAGCTCATCCTCAACTCATACACCAGCTATTTTATCTTCTTTTGCCCTATTCCCCTGACACACTCACTCCATATTGAAAAACTAGTAAAACTTATAAGCAAAAAAGCCAACAGGGCTGAATTCTAAAAATTACCTCAAATAATTGTAAATTATATTATTAATTAATAACTGAATTGTTTTTATTTTCTATCCGTGAGCATAATGGTTGTCAGACTGCATTGAAAAATAAAGACAAAATACAGAAAATGTGAAAAGAAAATAGTCAAGCTTGTGTTCCTTAATGAAAAAAATGTAAATATAGTTTTGGTATCTGATTTTCTAATCTTTTTAGCCAATGACAATGTAGGGCTGGGCGATATTAAAAATGATCACAAACATTTTTTCATATCAGTCAATATCGATAATTATCACGATAAATATCAAATATTTTTTTTCTATCAATTTTAAATAATTTTCAGCATACCAAAGCCTTTGTGCAACACATACCAATGCCTTTGTGATTTAACACATTTTGTGAAATGTTTTAGCTGTTGGACAATGAAAAAAATTATGAACAAAAGAACAACCTTAATCATTTTTCAGCATTTATGTTCAAGTTTTCAACAACCAAAGACATTATCCTACAAGCTATTGAATATTATTGTTCAACATCAGATAAAATATAAAACAGGTCTGGACTCTCATTTTAAAGATTGCGCATAGTGTCCAGACATGCAGGGAGCCTTTTCATTTAAACAACAAATTTCTAAGTTCTCTCATCCTTCTAAACTGAGTTCGGTCCTTTCGAGGTAATAAAAGAATACTTTCAGAGCTGCGAATAGTTTTAAAGACTGTCCTGCTAATTCAAACAGCTTGATTAAACTAATTAAATTCAAACCGTGAAAACAGCGTTATGGATTGTTTTGGTGCTGAAGCATAGGCCTATAGTGGACTTGTTTTGAAGCACCTCAGATGTTATTCAGTCTTCTTGTTTATGTTGTAGATAACTGACCAACAACAACAAAAATTATTCACATTTAGATACAAATTACAGAAAACTAAATTCATTTTTAAAAAGATACATTTTCCATATATATATATTTTTTTGTTTGTGCCCATCTTACACATCTGCGGGTGGATGATGTTTCACTCCATGGAAAATAAGTATTTAAATAATGATCCACTGTTGTTGTATCACAAACGTCTGTCAAATATGTTCTGCATTTTTAATAAGTCATTATTTAAAAAAATTATGTCTTAATTATCAGATTTATTCTCAGTGATGATGTCCCTTTATTTTCTCCATTTCACTCGGGGTGAGTTTAGGCGAGGAACTGTTTAATAAGTAAAACTGGCCACAATTTATTTTGCTTGCATCAAACTGGCAGGAAAATATTAATTAAAGATATAAAAGCTGCTTATTTTACCGTCGATGAGGGACAATAGTGGTGTTACAGCTTTCAAAGAAAATATTAACATTGATTAATATTAAAAAGAAAACATAAACTTGACAACAAAAGATGCTATCAATGTCTAACAAATGCCCTTAAATGATGCAGCCTGTAGTTTACAATATAAATATTATCGAACACTTACTAAACTGTCAATATTGTTTTATAAAAAATATATAAATAGTGATAATTATCATTATTGAATTATCGCCCAGGGCTATGACGGTGCATTTTGATATAATCACAGTTAATGTGACATTGCCCTGGTCTTGTCATGAAAACAAAAGTCATCGTTTTTTGTTTACCTTATTGAAATAAAAGCTAGGTATGCCCCATACATAAGCAATACAATAGTGATTTTATGGGGTCATTAAGTTTGTACCATCTTGTGTGATGTTCACGGTGACCTTCATTGGTCTGTGATAAGATCCAGGCTGTCTGTTCTCCTCACCGAGCTCATTGGCAGAAGTAGAGATAAGCTGAAGGGGAGGAATAGATTGGGGGGTGGGGGTCTTGTCAAAGTCGGTGAGCGTCCCGGGGCTGAAGAATGAGTTAGAGAATTTTCGGAGGCGGAGAAAACAAGAGGAAAGGTCTCAGAAACAATGCAAACGTGCTCATAGTCTCATGCTCTCCAAGGACAGGCAGTGTTTTTGGCAGCTGGACAGCCTGCTTCAGCCACGCAGGATGAGCTGGAATGTCCACAGCCTGTCCTGATCGAGAAACGCTGCAGGAAATTCCTACCTTGGCCATACTGACATTCCGACTCTCGGCGGAAAAGCGCAAAGCATCCCAAGACGAAATAATAGATGACCCAGGTCACCTCAGACCTAAACAGCTGGGATGTGAATAGCTCCAAAAGAAACGGATGCAGAGCATTTAAAAGGGTTCTGATCCTTGAAAACATGGCAGGAAATGATAGAAACGCAAAGCATATTTTCTTCACAATTGACCGTGACAAGCAGAACAAGCTTAAGAATGTATTAGGAAGCGTACAAGATCTTGAAAACTGTTGACTGACAAAGATGGGGGAATGCAGATAAATACCACCACATCAAAGCCTCTACAAAACCAATTCTCTGAGGAAACCACAGTGAGGTCTGCGGTAGAGATTCAGAGAGAAAGAAAAAATTATGTATTAAAAGATGGGGGTTTTATTGAGCTAAAAATGCAGCACTTTGTTCTGTGTAACACAAAATAATACTGAAGTACAGTATCATGGCTTTCAAACTTCTGAAACATGTAAATGCGTTAAGAAAACTTACATTTTAAACAGGTAAATCATTGCATATGATTCTTCATAACTAAGCTAATATAAACATAATGAATTAAAATAGGGAAATGATAGGGTTATAATGGGGAAATTAACTATATAATGTAATTTAATTTTCTTTGTGACAAAAAGTTCAAGATTTTAAAAACCAGATCAACACAATTTGTGAAGGAATCACATTAAATTTAAAATGGTAGATTAATAACTGATTCATAAAAAACAAAAAAAAAAACAATTTAAGCTTAAAAGAAAATCTAAAAATCTCTTTTACAAGTCTGGTGCTGGATTCAGATCTGACTGGCTTCTCTTAAAGAGAAAGCATCAATGCAGAATATAAAAACATCAGTCACACTGAAAGATTTATCAGAAGATGCCGGTATTTTAAGAAATTAAAAGCCCATTAGCTATTTTAAGTTATCTGTAATTAATCATTTAAGTTAATTCAACGATGAGACCACATTTGGTCAATTTTCCATTACTCAAACGAACTGAGGAAATGACTGTCCTTAAATCATTTGAGTAGTCTCAACTTATTTGGGTTTACAGTGTGGCCGACTACTAACCAAAACCCCTCGAAAGCAGGAACTTTTGTGCAGTTTGACTGAAATATTAAAGCAACACAAAGAAAGCAAAGACATCTAATAGCAAAGAACAAGATGAGTTTACACAAGTTACAAGATGTGACCATAAAAAAGACAGAGTGCAGAAAATTGTCATAAAAGCTTCAGTTTAATAATCCCATTGCGAACAAGGACTAAATATATCATTTTCATTTTTGGTCCAGACTCAACTACAAATGTGAACACACGCTAAGTCAACTGGATTTAGCCAGTCAAGAGGACGTGTTCATTTGAGGTGAGCTAATTCTCAAGCAAAACAGCTTGCGCAAATAACTTCACAGCACTCTGGAGTACAGCACCACGACAGGCCAAATAAGAAATAAAGGTGGGACATGAGTGCAAGACATGAATTACTAATACACAAATCCCATTTCAAAGAGCATCAAGACTGAGTGGAATAATCTCCTAAAACCAGAGCCAGTACAGCCTTTAATCCCACACTCTCTGAGCATTACTGATATAGTCCATCACATATGCAGCTGGAAGATGATATACGTGGCGTTTTGCACTTCACACCGCGGCACAAAGCAGACAAACACCACATTAGACGTCCGCTTTCAAGAAAACTCCTGAACCTGGAGAGCAAAGAGGCGAGTGAAGGAGAAGCAGCTTTGCATTGTAAGGCTGATGACTCCACTTCACTGCTCTTAAAAGCTTTTCAGTTCTTCGCTGCATTAATTGTGTATGGGGAGCGCAAAGTTCAAAGCTGTTTAATAACAAGCCTCTGCATTCACCTCTGGTAACCTGTCACTATATCTTTTCACAGCATGCACCGTGCATTACACACATGCGGCCATTTGATTTTGCACGCAACCGTGTGCCAGGTATGTGCACGCTTGCACAGGAGACAGAAAAATGCCCTAAAGAATATCTCTGAATGCCTCCATAGAAAAAAATTGCTCTTGCTTCACTAGCTTCTCACGCAGCTGCAAAATGCTGGCAGTCCTCCACACAGATGGGGAAGAAAAGAAAAGAGACATGTTCCAAAAAGCAAATAATAACAGCAAAGTCCATTAAAACGCATCGGATTGTAACAGACTATTGGCCAGAGTTTGAAGGGAGAACTGCTACTGCTACTAATTTAACTGCTTTTCAGTAGCTTGTAAAGGGATGGCTCACCCAAAACTGAAAACTCAGTCATCTTTTACTCAGAATTTAGGCCCAATCCCAATTCTACCTCTTAGCCCTTCCCCTGACCCCTAGGGGTGTCCCAATTCTCTAAAGCTTGAAGACATAGGGCTGAGGGGAAGGACTAGATAGCCCTTGAAACTGAGAATTTGGTCATGACCACACTCAAAACCAAGGGGTAAAAAAATGCCCAGAATACCTCATCTACAATGACAAAAAGGGCTGCACACGGAAGTAAAGAGATGCACAAATCAGAATGTTTTTGTCATTATTATTACACATTTTTACAACAGACATGCATATGTTTCAATACTATCATAACCGTGTTTTACCGGCATGCTTAAAAAAAAGAAGCTAAAATTAAAATAGCTAAATTTTGCAATCTGTAATCCCTTAAAATAACTCCTGTATAGTAGTCTCACAACATTCTGTCACTAAATGACACTTCAATACCCTGTCAGAAAAATCTAGTGGCTGGGAATGGCCGTATTACAGTATCTGGTATATGCTTTCAGTGTCCCCTAAAGATAAATACCCAAAAAAAAGCAACTGCAATATTTACAGCAGTCGCCATCGTCGATCTCATATGAAGCAAGAGATCGCAATGACATACAGTGTGATGATATGTACAGGTGTTGTAGTGCTGTCCCATTTCTTAGGGGTAAATTTTGAAGCCCTTCCCTTTCACACTCTGTTTCAAGGGAAAGGGGAAGGGGTAGGGGTACAAAAAAAGAATTGGTATTGGGCCTTACTTGTTTCTATCTGTTATGAGTTTGGTAAAACACAAAAGAAGATACTTTGAAAAATGTTGGAAAGCTATAATCATTGACTTTCATAGCATCTGTTTTTCCTACTATGGAATTTAGTGGTTAGAGATTTTTAGCTTTCTTCAAAATATCTTCTATAGTGTTTAGCAAAATGTCTGGAATGTTTGAAACCACTTCAGGGTGAGTGAATAGTGAGTCATTTTCATTTTTGGGTGAACTTAAAAAAAAAAAAAAATTTAAGACAAAAAAAGTCAAGACAACTAATATGTTTATGTTGCTTTAACTTGTTTTAATAAGTTAATCAAGTTTCAACTAATTCTTTTAAGTTTTTAAAGTTATACAAAGTAATTAGTTTTTGTCAGTTTGACTGATGTAAGTTGAGATGAAAAGTTCATTTGATTTAACTTAAAAATTTAAGGCAGCAAGTTTTTTAACAGCGCTTAAAAGTACATTGACAAAATTGATTCATTGCATTTAAAAAACTTTTTTTAAAGGTAAGTTGTTGCAAACAATTTATATGGGCTGAATTTAAACAAAAAACATTTAACTTAGTAGTTTTCAACTTAATTTATTTGATTAAATTCAGCCCAAATACTGTTTGCAAGACATTTAGTAAATCCATAATTTTTTTTTTGTCAGTAAAGACAGTGGCAAAAACCCAATCAGAACTTGCTCAGCCCCAGCACAACCACCCGAAGGATTATGTAATGGTTTGCCTATTTTCCTCCAACTTAAAAACCTAACAAAAGTGCATAATAAACAACTTACAATTAAGTCAATTAGGTATACTTACGCAGTACAAATTATTATTCACTATTATCAACAGTGATAGAGCGCTCTTTAAAATCAAGTAAACCAAGGCTAATTTCAGACACTCTAGAACAGCTCAGTATAACTGTAAGATATTATTATACACTAATAATGAAGTTAAAACTGCTGTCACACAAGAGGAATGGTCAGCTGTTACACTAGCTGTTGTGACTGCTCACTGTGTGGAAATCGCTGATTCGTGGCATGATTAATGTACCATTAATCTCAACAACAGACGAATTGCCCTAATGTAGGCCCTAATACATGCCTGGTGATCTGGCTTCTCTGAAAAAGTAGTTTATTTGTTATTTCATAGTTTTATGAATTGTCGGCACTTTACCTACTCTAAATAAATAATGGAAAGAAATAGGCCATTTGTGTAAAACATAAATAAATCACTACTTTCACTCTTCTGTTGTGCATTCATGAATTATATTAATTTGTAAATGTCTTTTTTTTGTAGTTGGCATTAGAAGTTTTATAAGGCATATAAGTTAAATACAGATTTAAAAAGTGAAAAAGGCCCTTTGTGAAGCTTATGTTTATAAAAAAACATGCGTGTTATTTAGAGAGCTGAAGCTATAAATGTAATTACAATTCTATGATTATTATAACTTACTTTTAACTCTTATTGTAACTAAATAACTAAAAATACTGAAGCCGACACTGAAGGTAGAATAGCTTTTATACTAACAAACTAACTGACTGACTGACTGACTAATATTCATTTGAATCAGAGATTTAAATCAATAGTCTCCCAATATTTCAAGCATATTTAGGAAGTATTATGCAATATAATATAATATAATATAATATAATATAATATAATATAATATAATATAATATAATATTGGTTAAACATATAATCCACCCAAAATTGTAACCACTTACTGTATATCTCATTATACGTGTAATTACTTTTAATTGACTTGCAAATGTACTTATAACTTGTTTTCCTAACACAAAGTTACAAAATACTGTAGTCAAACGTCAATATACTAGCATTAGATACCAACGATCCCAGTCTGTCCTCTGAAAATGAGTATAAGTCAGAGCACAGCTATAAATGCGCACAAAATCTGTCCCTTTCATTACCCACAGTGAGCAGCACTTCCACATTATACTTAAATTTACAGTAGAAGCATGCCATATTTCCTGCATTATCACTTCAGAACACCTTGGACTAAAAGGACAGGCAAAAAAACAGTCCAATGCGGCCACAGAAGGTGGAAGGAAAAGCCCAGTTCATATCACAGACCTGTTCAGCTGACTTGCCCCTTTGGCTTTTTAAACCACCTTCCTTTTAGAAATGCTTTGAAAACGACCTACTGATGGCTCACTGAATGCAGCAGAATTGGGCGAGAGTTGGTGTCTGCTGAGCCGGGTTCATATATCTGCGAGAAGATAGACGGCTTCCCTAAGGAGCTTAGAGTAAGAGGCCCAACCGCCAAACGGGGTGGAACTTTAATCAAAGCCGACTGCTGCAACTTGCAACTTTTTCCGAAATAGAAATTAAGCCTTTAATCACCACATTTTTTTTCCTCCATATTTTGTGTTTTGGTCCAGTAAAATGTAATCCCTGAGCATTTCGCGAGAGTGCTGTCAGGCTTTGAAGGCCTCGATGTTGTTCATGTAAGTCACGTTGAAACACAGGAGACGTTGAGATCAATAGACGGATGGAAGACGCATGCCGAGTCCACTGGACAGCACACAACTAAACATAATATTTGTCTTGGCTCATTTCTGCCGCTGTTTAGAAGTGAAGAGTGTGTGAAGAGGTGTTGATGAGGTTTTAGAAGAATGGCAGCTCATTAGGGCCTTGAAGTATAGCACACAAAGCTGAACGGTGTGCCTGAAATACCCGCTCTTCTATCAATTAGCCGCCTGTGACAAATAATGTCTGAGAGGATCAACACTGAGAGGCTCATTTTCAAACAGTTTTGAGTTTGTAAGATGTCAAGAGGCTGCATTTATTTGATCAAAAAGGCACACAGTAATGTTGTGAAAATATTATTTAGAAAGTAATTATATATATATATATATATATATATATATATATTATATATTTTTACATGATATTATATTTTAAGTAGTGCAGGGCAAAGATTAATCGCAGTTAATCACGTCTAAAGTAAAAAGTTTTTGACATAAAATATATAAGTGTGTATTATGTACATTTATCAAAAACTAAATAATTCAAGACGTTTCATTTTTAAATATATATTTAAATGTACAGAAGTCCCCCAGTTTCACTGTATTTTTTGTGGAATATGCTTTTTTTTTATACAGCCCATTGTGTTCTGCGTCCTGATTGGCTGTGGACTATTGTCAATCAATCTCCTCCGTGTCTCCTGTACAATATAGAATGCGTTCAGCTTGCCATATCAACATAAATCTTCGATAGCTAGCAGTGTTCCTACAAGACTGCAAAAAGGGTTGTAACTGTCCGCAGCAAGACCATCATAAAAGGGGTCGCACGTTTTACATTTTAAAATAGTAAACATAGGTTTATATCAGGGTATGCACACTGGAGTCGCAAGTGAACAGCTGTCTGCAGTGCCCAGCTATGACTCAGGACACTGTTCACATTTCGGCCATGCCGCAGAGCGCCGTCTGAATAATTTCATTTTAAATTACATGTGAACGTGCGAGTCCGGTGTGTGTTATTTCCAACTGTCATATGTGCGGCACATCCCAGTCTGCTTTAGTTTTGTGGATCAGTGACTGCAGGAAAAATAACATTATGCTGGATGCCAACATTATCCACACAAAAGCTAAAAAGCTTTATTAACCTTTTGCTGACATCGATGAATGTTTGCGCCTGACAACAGGTTTTGATCTTTGGTTTCATTCTATAATACCAGACTTATTTTTCTAAGAAAGTTGAACTTTGAGAGCTTTTAAACAAGAGAAAAAAGTGTGAAAATGTTATTGCCTGTCTGAGAAAAGTGTGAGAGGTTTTACAGCCTTAAAATATCTATATTTGTAAAAAAATAAAGCTGATTACGCAGATTTTGCACATTGCAGGTTATTTTTAGAACTTAATGAGGTACCACAGTATACATAATTTTTATCATATACACATATATATAAATACTTTTTTCTCAAATATATGCATGCATGTGTCTATTTATATACAAATAGTAAATATACATAGCATACACACATATACCATGGCAAAACAAACTTTGATTTTGGATGTGATTAATCAAACTTAATCTTCGCTCAGCACTAATTGTTATTAGTATCGCATGATCCTTTAGCAATTTTGTCTGCTTTTAGAAGCATTTCTTAAAAGAGACTATACACCCATAGATAAAATAATGTACTCATTCTCAGATCAAGTGTATTGTGACTTTTTTTTTTTTTTTTTTTTTAGGAAAGAAGAAACGAAGATATTTAAATTAAAATATGATGCTTGATAAATCCTAAAATGTAAGTCAACGTCTACCTGCAATTTCCAGGCAAAAATAGAATGAATCTGTGTGGATATCTTAAGGTCTTAATGACTAGGCCTGTGCTCACAAAACAGTTTATCATACCATTATGAGCCCCTAAATGACAGTAAATGTTTTTAGCTTTCTCTTAATACCTATTCGCAAAGTTGGTAAGACTAAGAAATTCTAACTACTTTGTTTCCTGTTAGAGATTTAATGATGGAAACTTTGTAGAGTTTAATGACATGTTGCCATATTTGAATAACGGTTTAAATTAAACATATTAAGTTGACCAAAAGTGTATTTATAGATGCATTTACAGTAATTTCATAAGATATATAGAGCAATATAAATACCTATATTTGCTTAATTTTTTTTGTCTGCATTTTGAAATAAATAAGAATATAAATCTGAAAACAAATTTCTTACCATATAGAAATAATGCTGCAATTAAGGCAATAACTTTAAAAAGCTCAAATGTTTCTAGAATGTTTGTTTCCTTTCCAACGCAGATTATTGGCAACGGCTATTCTAGGATAGTTTGTGGTTAAGTCATACATTATGTTATCTTCATACTCGTCAACATTGGGATGTGAAAAAAGAGAAAAAAATCTCCAAATTACTAAATTTGCATCTTGCTCTCTTTCCTTGTAAATAAACAGTTCAAATGTTCAGTAATAGGGCCTATTTTAACAATATTTTATAATTATTTATTATTATTATTATTATTATTATTATTTACAAAGGAAAGAATATTATACATCAGAAAAAGCTGCAAATAAATAAGTTTAGCCTATTAAAATTAACAGTTATTATGAAGAAACTGAATCAAGTTGTCAAATGTCATTAACTTTTTCTTCACTGTATATTTAAACATCCTGATTAAAGAGCAGTGAATAAATATGTTATTTAGATTTTTTGCTTGATTACATTGAATAACAGAGGTGGAGCAGATTTATAATGAAAGCATTTGGTTGCTATCCTTACTTTTGATGTTCATTTAAGACAAAATTTGTTGTGTTAAAAAAAAAAACCCAACAAGATCAACATGTTTAAATGTAAACTGACTGTTATGAGGATTGCTTTGGAGGGTTGATGGTGCCTGTAATGGAAGGGAATCCCACAGATTTTTATACTTATTTAAAAGTATTTTCATGCTTAATAAAATGAAAACACAGAGCAGCTTCACATTTAAGAGAAACGGGTGCCCCCGGTGGTTCGGCAGTATGGGTTGCAGATAGGAAGGATAGGCTCTTTAATGTTTATTGCAACCCTGTATAGACTGAATAAAAATATGGGGAAAATATGGGAAAATATCTTTATGGGATGATAGCGGGACAGAACTGTAAAACACGGGAAAATCTTGTGAAAAAAAATGGAAGGATGACATGTATGGTTATATTATTTAATTATTTGTTTATTTAAGACATATATGTACAGTATATGTTTACATTTTGCAATTGACTTGCATTTTGTGAATCACAAGGCACCACAGATTCCCTCAAAATATTAGTGTTTGACATGAAAAAAATAGAAAATCTCATTACATCTTGAATTACATGTGCCAGTAAGAGCAACTGAAATTACTTATTTTGTTGTTAACTGTCATATCTACACAGCAAATATAGTACCACTTCATAATTGTCACAATCACCAGCGATCTAATCCTATAGATCGCTGGTAAACACACAAATCACATAGAACTACAAATATGCTGGTATATGGACTACAAGTTCCAGTCATGAAACACGCATACACACCTGCTTCAAGTCTCCATTGATTACACTCTCACAGCTGATGCTCCTCGTGGACTGATTACACACGCATATATATGGCTCACTTTGACACTCTCATTGCTGAGTCTTTTTATACTGAATGTAAATATTACGACGCATTTTCCTTGCTTTGTCTTGTAGTGTTTGTGACCATCGCCTTGTTTGTTACGTTGCCTGCCTGTACTGAACTGTATTGTACTGGCTGCATCTGGCTGTTTTTTGACTACGACTCTGGATTTCCTGTGCACATCTGTTTGCCTCTGTGATGACGATTGCTTGCCTGACAATAAATCCTGCATTTGGATCCGCACCCATGTTGTCAGAATCACTTTACATTACAATAATATGGTTGTATTAGTTAATGCATTAACTAACATGAACAAACAATTGACAATACATTTATTACAGTATTTGTTCATGTCAGTTAATGTTAGTTATTGAAAATACAGTTGTTCATTGTTAGTTCATGCTAACTTACATTGCATTACCTAATTTTAACAAGTAGGGATATGGATGTTAACGATGCATTAGTAAATGTTAAACTATGAATACTAAATGCAGTACAAGTACTGTTCATTATTAGTTCATGTTAGGAAATACATTCACTAATGAACCTCAGTCTAAAGTGTGAATAAAAATACATACCGTACCACTTTTCATGTTATTAAAAACCAAACAAAAACAAAACAAAAACATAAATATTTTTGTGTCATTTTTTGCAACTTCACTGCAGTCTGAAGTTTGGTTTCACAATATAACTGATATGCAATTCTGCAAGTGTTGACTAGAAAAACGGCAGAGCTCATCTAAACGCGTGGAGCTGTTTGAATCATCATCATCCACCGTGAAGCTTACGTACAAACAAGGATTTCTCATTTTACTTGAGCCGGAAGAAGATTAAAAGTTTGAAGCCCTGAGCCCTGACGGCGTCTTCGCTCTCTCTTTTTCTCTCTCTCCTCAGGTTGTGGATTGGAAGTTCAAAGTTAGACAGGTTCAAAGCTTCAGCAGGGGGAACGCTCAAATAAGCCTCAGCAATGTAGATACAATCCCCAAATTCCGGACGTTTTGCATTAAAAGTGCATTTCAGACCAGGCATCTTATTTAATGTCTATCATAAATTTTTTTTTTTATGCAGCGAGTTATAGGTATCGTGTGGAATGTGTACAACAAGCACTGAGGTAATTATAGAGAAAACATTCCAGTGAGTAATTCAAACCCAAGGTAATCCTCTCAGTCCGCCGGGACTCCTGGAGGAAATTAAATGTCGATCTGGATGCTGTAACCTTTGCATTCCACCAACCTCTTTTTTTGTTTCCCTACAAGAAGAACTTAGGACAAAAGCAACTTTCTCAGGTATCGACTTTCAGCAACACACAATTGAAGTTCATCCAGCACAATCGAGGCAGTTTCAGCAGAGCCGCATTCGTTTTCCTTCAAAATCAGATGGGCTGAGCGTCAATGATCGGCGTTCTTTTGTGTGAGCTGGTGAGAACAAAGAGGTCAACCAGGAGACGAGATCACAGGGAGATCACATGTGCCCTTTATGCCTGCTATTATAATGCCCATGCAGAAGTCAATGGCAGCCTATTCATAAGAGTGAGAGCGTGATGGTGTAAAGGACTCTGCGTAGGCTCATATTAACAAATCCACCCCATGAGAACTCCACAAGCGGCCTGAACCTGCTCTTCTCTTGTAACTTAACCCTCACTGGGATAACTTGCACAGTATAAAGAGTTATGACAGTTTCAATAACAGAACTATCAATAAGGCAGTCATTTTGGCCATTTTTAAAATTTTGCAATATCCTATATTTGTTGAAATAAAACACATAGTACCCTGACTTTTCTTAAAGGGATAGTTCACCAAAAAATTTAAATTCTGTCATCATTTACCTACCCTTGTTCCAAATATGTTGAGATTCATTGTTATGTTAAATACAGAAGAGAATCTTTTGAAGAATGTCGGAAACTGGTAACATTGACTTCCATAGTATTTGTTTTTCCTATTATCAGTGGCGGATTTTCAAAGCCAGGGGCCAATGTGGGGCCACAGTTTACAGAGGGGGGCCAAGTTATTCTATTGGTGCATCTGTCTGGAGCACTTTTTGTCTTAATAAAATACAGTATATATTACTATGGATATGCCTATTATATCCAATTATATATCAGTGGCGCAGGAGGTAGTGCTATTGCCTCACAGCAAGAAGGTTGCTGGGTCGCTGGTTCGATCCTCGGCTCACTTGGCAGTTCTGTGTGAAGTTTGCATGTTCTCCCTGCGTTCGCGTGGGTTTCCTCTGGGTGCTCCGGTTTCCCCCACAGTCCAAAGACATGCGGTACAGGTGAATTGGGTAGGCTAAATTGTCCGTAGTGTATGAGTGTTTATGGATGTTTCCCAGAGATGGGTTGCGGCTGAAAGGGCATCCGCTGCATTAAAACATGCTGGATAAGTTAGCGGTTCATTCCGCTGTAGCGACCACAGATTAATAAAGGGACTAAGCCGACAAGAAAATGAATAATTGAATGAGGTTTTCAGTGGTTAATTTTATATCTGCAAATAGCAGAAATATTGGAAAATCATAATTTTACCTGCAGCATTTCTGTGAGAAAGAAAATAGTTGCATTAACAAATATGGATGACTAGGGAGTGTTGTAACATGGGGTTAACACTGCCCATATTAGCAGACAGAAACAACATATTCATCTATATCATAGTCTCCAAGATCCCTTCAATCTTACAGGAGAAGCTGCATGTGTCTTTGAGCAAGATTGTGGGTTTTATAATTATTTCTTATTTATTTTTTAAGTAACTGATTCTCACGACAAACAAATATTTTTCCCCTAACATTCATTAGACGAAGAAAAAAAATACTTGCATAATCTAAAGAAGCTGATTTATTAGTTTAGTTTTACACTAAGCACTCAAGCTATCTTCAATCCCACATGCTAAAAATGAACTGTTATAGCTGGTGCCTTTTGGTACATTTCTTTTTTTTTTGTAGTGTGCCTAAGCAGTGAACGCAAAGGACAGACAGTGCTGTCCCTGCAGAAATCTGGCAGACGTTTTTAGTTCTGGACACACAGATTCTTTAGAAGTAACCATTGAATTCCATATTAGTTGCCCTCACAGTTGTTGTGTAACCTTCTTATAGTGATAAAAAAGCACAGTAATTCTAAACAGAAAGTGTTTACTTAAAAATCGTTACTTTCACTATTGATTTCGCCATGAAGTGCACCTTTACCGTTGGCAGTAAATCTCAAAATGGTCATTCAAAATAACGCATTTATGACAGCTAAGAGTGGAATTGCGGAAAATAAACGTAAAAAATGTAACTCTGATCAATGAATGACATGTTTAGTCGCATATGACCATTAGTTTTGGCCCGTTTTAAAATCGAACTGTACAAGCAACGTCGTAACAAGCAGCTCTTACATAATTAGAATATTACAAAAAAAGTAGTAAAATATAATTCAAAGCTTCATTCTAAAAACCTCAATAAAAACTTCAAATGTAAATATTACCTGACAAAAATGACATTAAATCAGTCAAGTCAAGTATGATCAGTCAGAATGTCAAAACATTCTAGTATTAAAATTCCAGTAGTTTTAATGTTAAAAAAACAAGACACGGATGTAATTCTGGCATTCTGCAGCTGTGAATGATTATAGTGATGAACACGATGGCATTCACAGGTTGGGAGCTCTGTGTGAGCTTCTGTATTTTAGCCCTGATTCAGCAATCAGGTTCTTTGTAGCAGGTCAGCACTGCGTTTCAGTGGCGAACAGAGAGTGGCTTTAGGGACTGCAGACTCATCTAATATGATAATGAGTCCAGCTCAAAGTAACAGCTGGACAGTTCTGGCTGCTACTATGCATGAAACACTAAACTATGAAGGCTGACAAATATTACACAGAATGAGTTAGGTTAATGCTCATGAAATGAAAATAGCTTACTAAAGAGTGAGCAAGAGGTAGAAAAAAAACTTTGCATAAATGATGGTTATAATGTATCATTTGTAGGACAACATATATTTGTGTGGACCACCATGAAGTGTTAACTCAAAGGCTCAGCTGAGCCTGATTTATTAATCAAGGCTGAGCTGATTTATTAATAGAATGCTAATAACACTGGAAATAGTTAAGGCAAGACACTACAGGCAAACAGTGTTTTTTCCTTCACAGGTTTCTTTTTAGTTTCTGGAACAAGTTCAATTGTGCAATATAGTCACATGATTGTATAATGTCATTCATTAATTCTAATGTTACAATAACAATACAAGGATTTGTGCAGAAAGAGAGAAACAGAGTATTTTTAAATATCAAGTCTTCGTATTACATATTTTAGATCTAACAAGACACCTGTCAGATAATAGGTTTTGTTTGATATTCCTGACAGCCTGCAAGCAGAAGTATAATTCCCCAAACCTTTTAACAGCAAGTCTACAGTAGTTCTTGTCTAGTACCTGCATTAATAGAAACTAACTTAGAAAGCCAGACAAGAGTATTAGCAGTAGTGGAAATAACATAGAATAATCTTAGCTGCACATTTCAATGCTGACTTTAGCCCTAAATTAAACAAAATGTGTACAAAATATTATAACCTTTCCACAACGAATCCATTACATTTTCTTAAAAAACAAAAACAAAAAGTCAGCATTAATTATATGCAAAGGCATTCAAGTCTCACATTCAAAGCACAGACACATTCGAGCGCTCACTTTGCAAGTTTTACCTTCCTTTATATTTCAGAACATTTAGTGGTCACTCCCAGAAATAAAGCTACAGAAGCTGTCACTGGGGAAGTACTGTGTCAAAAAACTTTAATATTTTTTTTTTAGGTCACATTAATTGCCATAAAGGTACAATATCAACCCTAAATGTACATACACGTACCCTTTAATTACAATTAAAATGAAAACCAATTAACCATTTTTTTTCTTATGTTTTAATGCACCTAAATTACAGATCGCATTACCTGCGTTTATTAGGAATGCTCTTTCCTTGGATTGTTTTAAGAAACTCCTTAAGACTCATCTAAAAAAGTTAAATTTATCATTTGTCATTTTTATTCTGCATTTTATAAGTTTGCTATTATACGTGTTTAATGACTATAGTCAGACTTATTAATGTGCATTTTATTATACAAGTTTGTAACTTTGTCTTTGCTTGCTTCATTTTTGGTCACATTTTATTTTGATGGTCTGTTTGTTAAATTTAAGTTACTTTGCAACTAATTCTCATCAGATTATAAGTAGACTGTTAGGTTGTAGTTAGGGTTGAGGTTAGGGTTAGTGTAAGTTGACATGTACTTGCAAAGTTTCTTATAGTCAGTTAAATGTCTGTCGAAGGAGCAGTATCAACAGATATTAAGCAGACAGTCAACTAATACTCAAATAGACTACCAAATAAAGTGTAAACTTAATTTTTTGTTTTGTAGACACTTTGGTACTTTGATTTTAGGAAAAGTGCTTTATAAATAAAATGTATATATATATATAATATATATATATATAATAAAAAAAAACCTTTTAAACGGGTATCACTCCAGTGCAGCCTTTATACCTTCTGCATGGTGCTACTAAGCTGGGATACAAATAAGATTACAGACAGGTTTGGTGGTGAGGGTAGGTTGGGTTGACGTGTAAGGAATGGTTCAACAGTGTAGTTATAGATATAATCACATAAATTAATTACATATGTACTTAAATGCAGGTATTCTTTTAAACATAAGTACAACACAAAACATTTATCTGTATAAATGTATAGTATGTATAGATACATTTATCTGTAAATGTAATGTATAGGTTATGTGTAAAGTTAAGTATTTATAGAATATGTATAATTAGTATAGTTAGATTACTGCTACGGTATGTTAGTTATGTATAAGCTCTTACGTCGAGTGATGTGTTCATATTTATCATCATAATTTTATTTATGTAGCACCATGGTCTTGCAAAACATAACATTTCCTTCCACTGTATGCTCACACCTGTAGTAAAATGACAATAAAGCACAACTTTGAACTTGCGCATTGCACCAAATGCCTCATATGAATGTAGCGACACAGTAGGCCATTTAATTTTTATGGGGACCCACTATTTTTTAATCCAATTCACCTGCGATGTCTTGCCTTATTAATAAAGTTAGAGTCTTACCTTCAGCTTGTCGAAGCGATCGCTCAGCGAGGTGACCTGATGTTCACGGTGGCGTCCCACCAACTTGCAAAGGGCGCAGATGAGCTGATCGTCAACCACACAGTACATGTTGACCTTCTCGTTTTCATGCTCCAAACAGGCTAGTCCACGCAGCTGAGCATCCGCCACTGGCTCCACCAGACGATGGCTGGTGAAGGGCTTCTTATTGGGGTGTGTGGCCCTCAGGCAGCGGTCGCAGTATGACACCTCGCACGTCACACATGTCTTCACCGCCTCGCGCGGAGGCTCCTGGTCACAGAACTGACACCCGACACGCTCGAGGGACATGGCGCTGCTGGCGGGGCTGCCCCTCGCGCTCCCGCCTAGCGTGGCGCTGTAGGGCCGGGGCCTGCGACTCTCGTTTGGAGAATTAGGCCCGCTGACAGAGGCCTTCTGGAAGCGGTCGATGATGTTCTGCAGTGTCACATTGCGCTTTAGGCCCTCCAGGCCGCGCTGGTTAAGCGTGATGACGTAGCGGCAGGTGGGGCACTGGAAGGCAGAGATGGACTCGAGGGGTTTGGTGCTTGAGCAGTGGGACACCAAGATGCGGTGGGCGCAGTTGAAGCACAGGCTGTGGGCGCAGGGGAGCAGGAGCGGGTCCTCAAACAGTTCCAGGCAGATCGGGCACGTCAGCTCGGACTCCAGGGTTTCCATCTTCAGTCGAACCGATCTAAAGGCGACATCAAATCCCACAGAAGCTGGTCAGTCACCTGTGTCAGCGGATAGCTACGGGTTAGTGGCAAGCAAAACTTTAGTAGAGCCAAAAGCAGGACTAAAAGAAATAATTAAAAATCAAAGTAAACGAAAAGACATTGGCTAAAGGTTTTTAATGAGTCTGGAACCAAGGGACCAAAAATAAATTAAAAAATAAATTAGAATAAAATAAAATAAAATTATATATATATATAACATTATATTATATTATATTATATTATATTATATATTATATTATATTATATTATATTATATTATGAGTACTTTTAATTAACATACTGGTACCAAGGGACTTAATAAAACTAAAATGAAAAGTAAATTGGGCAAAAAGTAAAAACTAATAGAAATATGACTAATATATACAGTCAAGGCCCAAATTATCTGACTTAAAGTTAGACTTAAACTTATCCTGGAGGTTTTTTTGGACTGAAAATGACACTGGCTTAGGATAATAAGTCAATCATGGAGGAAAAGTTTGGGCTTGACTGTATATATTTTTTTATGTTATAGCCACAAAAAAAATACTGAAACGTAAAATTTATTTTCCATAAATATGAATCTATAAAATATTCTAAAATTGTACTAAAAATTGTGAAATTATTATATATTGACAACTGAAAAAACAAAACTTGTTTATTTGCAGAAAAGCGCAACTGATTTGTAAGCAGCTTGGTTAATAAAAGCAAACATGGCAAGTCATTTGTTAACAACAAAGCATTATCTTTGGCTTAACGGTAGCAGCGTGTAAGTTAATGGTTTTACAAGGAGAAGAACATAAATGTCAAAACATGATCAAGGACTGCCTTCAAGCTGCACTGTCATTGTGACAGACGAGGATTAAACAGACACACAAGACTTTACTGTCTATTTACTACCATTCATAAATATCTGCTTTGGGCTAGACTAGACACACAGAAGAGCAGCACACACATACACACACAAACGTGCATGCACATACGTACAGATATCATTTTGGGGATTTCCCATTGACATAATGATTTTTCTACTGTACAAACTGTATATTCTGTTCTCTTACCCCAAACCCTACCCCTAAACCCAACTTACACAGGAAACATTCTGCAGTTTTTTAAATATGTCATCCTGTATGATTGATGAGCTGTTTTTATCATGGGGACCAAAATTCAATTGATCAAAAATCTAGCTGTGAGTATTGTTTTCAAGCTAAAGCCGTTTACCACCTCACGTTATCTGATGAAGCATATTAAATAAATACAAAATGATAACACAGTAAAATTACATGTACTGTATGTTTATACATAAGTTGAATATGCTGAAGGTATATTATGTTAAATCTTGCAC
Source organism: Danio rerio (assembly GCF_052040795.2). Lineage (NCBI taxonomy): Eukaryota > Metazoa > Chordata > Actinopteri > Cypriniformes > Danionidae > Danio > Danio rerio. Next base: position 32,418,393 of record NC_141034.1, on the reverse strand, counting down.
ACTGCTTGCCTACAGTATATGCATCTACATTCACCGGTCACTTTATTAGGAACACCTATTCAACTGCTCATTAATGAAAAATTCTAATCATCCAATCACATGGCATTAACTCAATAAATTAAGGCACGCACAACAATCTCTAGCTTTTACAGAGAATGGTCTAGAAAAGGTGCTGACCATGTCCATCTCTTTATGACCACAGTGTACCCATCTTCTGATGGCTACTTCCAGCAGGATAATGCATCATGTCATGAAGAGTGAATCATCTCAGACTGGTTTCTTGAACATGACAATGAGTTCACTGTACTCAAATGGCCTCCATAGTTTCCAGATCTCAATCCAAGAGAACACTTTTGGGATGTGGTGGAATGAGGGATTCACATCATGGATGTGCAGCCACAAATCTGCAGAAACTATGTGATGCTATCATGTCAATATGAACCAAAATCTCTGAGGAATATTTCCAGTGCCTTGTTGAATCTATTCCATTAAGGATTAAGGCAGTTCTTAAGACAAGAGGAGTCCAACCCGGTACTAGTAAGGTATACCTATTAAAGTGTCCGGTGAGTGTATGTGTGTGTAATGTTCGTATTTTATAATATTTATTGTCTATTTGTTTACAGACTGTATTTAAATGTATATCGTCTAAAAATGTATAAATGCTTAACATATATTGTCACTGATCATAGCACAAAATTGATTTGATTTGATTTGAAAGCGTTAAGAATGTGCATTTAAACACACCCAATATGACTTCACTTAAAAAATAGTTTAAAAGAAAGCCAAACCCTTTCAGGTAAAAGTCTCTTTCACATGTATTTGAAATCATACATTCGTGCCATCGCTCCTGTTTAAATGGCAAGGCTTTAGCAGATTACAATGTTTCTGCTTTGATGAATATGAATGGAAGTAAATCAGCACAGCACATCATTGAGCACAGACACCTGTGCCTCCAGCCTGACTGTTAAAATGTGTTTGCCTTTGCAGCTAATGAACTGTAGACGCAATGACCATACACTGCCTGGTTAACATATGTAGTCACACAAACAAGGACTTTGAAGATAATACAGATCGTAATTCAACTTTATTATTACCTTTGAAGTAGGGGTGTGCAAAGTTGACATAAGTAGTTTGCTAATGAACTACCAGTCAGTTGGCTGACACTTTATTTGAATGTGTCCTTGTTATAGTGTAATTTTTTACTAACTACTAAGTAATATAATTTAATTTTATAGACTTACTATATGGTTAGGGTTAGAATGCTGGTTAGGTTTAGGGCTAGTTGATATGTAATTATGCATAATTATTTGTAATCACTACAGTTATTACATAAAATATGCGTAATATAATGTAACTGTCAGTTGTAAAGAAGTATGACAATTATTGTAAAATAGATGTCCAGTGTGTGTTAACACTAACCATGTGTAAATTAGATATAGACAGATCAGTTCAGGCTTTCAGAACCAATTCTGTGCATTTTATGTAATTTATATATTTCTAATATTTTATTGATATAGTACTACACTGAAAAACATTGTTGCAAACTATTTATATGTGTTGAAATTAAACAAAACAAATTCAGTTTAGTAATGTTTAACTTAATTTGGTTGTTTCATTTCAGCCCAAATAAGTTGTTTACAACCATCGTTGAATCTTTCTTTGAATTTTACTACTAGTACTACACTCAAAAATGATGTTTGCTTTTTATTCAAACTATTTATTTGTAATAAACTGAAATGACACAGTTATTGAGTTTTTTAGACAACTTAATTATTATATGTTTAATCCACATATTTATAAAAAGTTAACTTAATTCCTTCATATTGTCCCAAAACAAACTGATTGTATGGAACCTAGTATTGTTTACAATCTAGTAATAATTTTTGAAGTAGTAGTAGTAGTAGCAGTAGTAGTACCATCATCATCACCACCAGATTTATGACATCATCGCCACTACTACTACTACTACTACTACTACTACTACTACTATTATTACATTTCAGTAACTGGCTAATATCCTTTTCAGCATCAATCAAGTGAAATTTTTAACAATTCTAAATAATATACTACAACATTATAAAATACTCATTGAAAATACTTAAACTAAAATGGAGTGTTTTAATGCATTAATTATATATTATATTATATTTGGGCCTATCACAATATCTATTTTTTTTTCGTATGATACTGACCCAAAATATAATGTGATACATTTTATGACACATATTTTATAATGCCAAAATGACAATTTAATATCATCATAATGCAAGTACAAATATTTAATTCTTAAGAATATTTAATTTCATTTAATTATAGTCATTTTAACAATTTATTAATTAGGCATTAGAATCAAATAATGATGATACATGTTAACAAAAATGTACTAGGTAAAAATAATTTTAAGAAACAGATCTATTTTCAGTTGTTAAACACCCACATAAAAATATATAGAAATTTATAGTAAATACTATAGTATTTCTTAACCATACTGACACTGAAACCTCCAACAGAGATTGAGAGACTGCACAATCAGCTAAAAAGTTGCTGATATATATATATATATATATATATATATATATATATATATATATATATATATATATATATATATATATATATATATATATATATATATATATATATATTTATAGAGAGAGATTTTTTTTGTACACTGAAAAACCTGATAAGTTAACTCAAACTGTTTAAGGAAACCAATTAAGGCAAACCATTTTAGTTTTGCAACAAAATAGTTTGAGTACTGTAAACTTATATATTTATTTATTGAGTCATATAAAAAACGTGTTAAAAAACATCCCATAATGTAAATAAGTTTTGACTTAATAAGAATGTCAATAATTCAATTTTGACATAAATGTCAGATAGAACTTAATAATTCTAAGATGACGATTTGTGTTTATATCTTCAAACATTTAGAGTATTAGTAACTTAAACATTTTAAGTTCAGCTATTAAATTTGTTAAGTTCAGAACAAATTAAATCCTATAGCATCTATACAACTACTCAAATGGCTTGGTACTAGAGTTAAGTTGAAAAAAAAAAAATATATATATATATATATATATTAGGGATGGGAAGATTAACCGACATGTATCGATACGCGGTCATGCGCGTGCACGATGCGAGTGCATCGGTTGAGCAGTAGAGGATGAATGAAATTTTGGAAGCAAATCGAGATGCATCGGTTTTTGCGAGATGCATCAGTTTTTCCGAGATACAGCTTACATTTTTAATATAGAATGTATTTTTTATTTATTAACAAGTGTTGTCAACCTGTTTTTGGCGCATAATTTAATCGACCTACATAAAGTAAGCCTTAGCAACGGATTTGCGGATGTGCACACACTACAACTCAGTGTATCAGGTGTGCGGATGAAGCTAGTGGAGCGCCCTCAGAAAGCGCGAGAAGCAAAACAAACATTTTATTCCCCACTGAGTTTTAAATCTAAAGTATGGCAAGCAACATTATGGATTTAAGGATGGACGACATGACAGGACAGATGCAATTTGCAAAATGTGCCGCGCATCTGTAAAATACGCGGGCAGTACGAGTAATCTGATATCTCACTTGAAGCGGCGCCACGGTGTTGTTGTGAAAGCATCTTCCAGTGTTTCTGCATCCCCGGCTTTCGTACTGCTTCAACCAGCTCCAAAAGTGGTGAGAAAAGCATTGCAAGTTTTTTTTCCATGCGCAACAGTTCTGCTCGCTCTACGCCAATAACGAATGCTATTGCATTGTTCATCTGCAAAGATATTCAGCCTAGTGTCACGGAGAACGAAGGTTTTAAACACCTCCTGTTAATTTTTATTTAATAATAATAATAATAATATTAATAATAATAATGATAAAAATAATTGGCACAGTGGGTAGTTTGACCACCTCACAGCAAGAAGATTGCTGGTTTGTTATATTTTTATTAGCCTGTTGTTTACAGTGACAGTGTTGTTTCAAAGCAGCATAACACTGCTAGTTCACCTTAAGTTTTGAATAATCAGTGGCAAAATATATCTTTGTAAAACTTGTTTTCATAGTTGAAAAGTTAAATCACAATTCTTGTTGTGCAATGCTAAATTTATTTATGTTGAAAGAGTGCAAATATATACATATTTTTTAATATATATTGCACTTATACATTCTGTTTATCTTGAAAATACTTAAATAATATGTGCTATATGTTCTAAAATGGCCCTCTACTGTAAACTGACACTCTGGCTCTGAGAGAAGAGCCAGTTTGTAAAAAAAGTCTTGGTTTTGCTTGGTTTATAAATAATCAAACTCATTCAATGGCACAGCATCCTCTTTCACATCATCTCATAAACTTGATCTAATTAGTTAGTGCCGAAATATCGCATCGTATCGTGATATGGGTGTGAATCGTATCGTGTTGCATCGCAATATGTCACAAATGTATCGCTAATATATCGGATCGTATTCTTTGAATCGAGATGCGTATCGGATCGGCATTATAGCTTAGATGCCCAACCCTAATATATATATATATATATATATATATATATATATATATATATATATATATTAAGGGTGGAGCCGAACCCGAATACGGTATTCGGAAAGGCACGAATAGCGTGTTTTATACGAATACTTGATTCGAACAAATACTTGAATTCTTTGTATTCGGGAGCAAGAAAAACACTATATCAAAAAGCAGCGTTTCCTCATGAGACCACAGTGCATGCCCGCGTGAGTGAGAGAGAGAGAGAGAGAGAGAGAGAGAGAGAGAGAGAGAGAGAGAGAGAGAGAGAGAGAGAGAGAGAGAGACACACGCTCAGTGCAAAACGCGCCAAAGCCCGAAACTGAAAGCGAGACGTGACTTTTAAGGGGTTGTTTCATATGGATTTATTAACCATTCTTACTGTTCAGTGATTGCAAACTGCCGTAAGTTAGTTTATTAAAGACGCAAACCTCTCACTGCACGTCAGCTGCGCGCCTTCAGCAGACCTCCTCATTCCTGCAGCACGAGGGCTTTATGATTGTTTATGCGCGCCAAAAGTGGCGGATCTGTCCGGTAAAATATCTGACTGCGTGTCACCGCATCCCTAAGGACTGTTTGGCGAAATATTTGACTGCATATCACTGCATAACAAACGACTGAAAGGATATAACTAGAGAACTCTCCACTGTGCTACTGGGTAACAGCGTATGGCAAGCCGTTTTAGCATTTAAACCTTGTTCAGACTATCCATAAATATATTTAGAGATATCTCTAATTATATTTTGACTTGTCATAATTATAATTCGACTAGTCAGATTGGAAATATCTGCAAATATATTATGACTGACTAGTCATATTCCTCCATTGACTTCCATTGAAAAATATTTGCATATATCTCTAAATAAACAAACAAACAAACTTTGTGTCTGTTTTGTGGCTGGCAGATGATAATAGCAGGGCTGTATCTTTTAGTATTATATAGAATACTTTTGTTCTGCCAGATCCCCCAGGCAGGGTTTTATTTAGATTTATTTAGTTAATTTTAGTTTTTGGAATTCTGTCTATTGGAAAAAAAGTTCTTTCTGAAGAAGAACAGTTTTTTGAAGTATTATTTGTTTTTATTCTGTCTATTCAGTGTCCTTCAACAAGAACGGTGGTGGTGGGGTTCATAATATTTACAATGGTATTTTATTAGTTGTTGGTTTAACCATGGATGAGATAATGGCTTTTATGTTATTTTCTTTTCAATGACATTTCTTGTCACATGTTCAAAAACAACAGCCAATATTGCATATCTATAATTTCTATAATGGGTATAATTAAACAATACTTTCACTATAACGTAAATTAGAAGTGTAATAGAAAAAATATATATTTTTGCGCCATTTTGAATTTCACTCGAATACAAATACAAATACAAATACTTTTCCCCCCTCAACAAATACAAATACAAATACAAATACCGGCTGCTCCGCACATCCCTAATATATATATATATATATATATATATATATATATATATATATATATATATATATATATATATATATATATATATATATATATATATATATATAATTAATTATTTCATAGCTCATGAGTTCAAACCAGTTTATGCGTCACCATAACTCTTTTTCATAAAGTCAAAGTAATTAAAAAAAAATTAAAACTTAAACTTACTCATTTAAAATTTAGTCATTTTCACTGTTAGGTTTTACAGTGTACAGGCAATATATATTGCATCCCCATACATTATTGAGGTCATGGCCTGTGTTATGTGATACAGTAAGTCAATATATTTATTAGACAGACCTAATTATATTATATTATATTATATTATATTATATTATATTATATTATATTATATTATATTATATTATATTATATTATAATATATTTTGTTGTTTTTATCACTCTTGTATATTCACATCTCTCACTGCTTGTGTGCTGCCATGTCACTTGATATCGATTGCTCAAGGCCGCTCTGTGGCTTTTAACGATTGCCATCTCTGATGTTACATACAAATCAATGCAGGACTCGGAGCACAAGTAAAAGGCTATGATTACATTGCCTTAATCCATCACATTTCCCCACACCTTCTGATCTAACAGCGACACCGTCCATCTCCATCCTATCATTCCCACATTAGGCTTGAGCTCCATCCTCTTAACCGCCTACTGAGCATGTCAGAATCTTCTAGACATGTGGCTCTACTGGAGCAGCAAGTTTCTGCCATTTCTGACAAGGAACCTGAAGCCCTTGACTGCTGCTTAAAAATATCTGACAGCTCCTGTAAAGAGGCAAAAGCTCTTGAAGTCAGCAGACGTCTTGAGATCTTGTATTAAACCTTTAACTCGACAAGCTAAGAAGAGCGTGTGATTAAAACGGCGGTTGAAACTGGAAAAAACAAATAACAAGCAGATATTATAGTAATAAAAATTTGTGTCCAATAGTCACCTTATGGGTTGATAACTGTAATCATGATTGTAAATTTTTAAATTACGATCAATTATTGTTAGCCTTGCTAATGCAAGATGTGTTTACTTAAGTGGCACATGTGCAAATCATGCTCAAAATTACATGCTTGAAGTTTTTGAAACAGAAGTTGCTGAGACTTTTATTTCAGTATGTTGATGTGCATAAATAGAATATTGAGTAGGGGGCGGGGCTTTCTTGTTGCACATAACTCCCTCATAGCAAACTAACGGTAAGAGGGGCGTGGTTAAAAATATTATATTTGAACCCATTAAATTAATGTCAACAGAGAATGACCACTAGTCCAAATGCAAAAGCAAATGATCAGATTTTTGTGGAATAACTAACTAATAACTAATCGATTTAGTGGATTAATTAACATAATAACATTGTGTGCAAGAAAAATAAACATTTAATAAACAATAAGCTATTTTGATTTTACACAGACTTTAATTCCTCACCTAATGCAATTTCTATTATTACTGTATTTGTTACTGTAAAAAAACGCTAGTAAAATTATAAAAGAATTAACAATTGATCATTTAATATAACAGTTTAATTATTAAAAGCAATAGCCATTTCCATCTTTTGAAAAAAATCAGGCAGACAGTCATGTCTCATGTATTCAATTACATTTAACATTAGCCTTTTTAATCTCCGCCTCATTTTGAGCCAGGAAATACCCTGTTAAAAGTAATGCATAATATACAATGTGACATTAGAGCTGTCTTAAGTGTATGTGCTACAGTAGCAACTGGCACATGTGTGTCAATATCAGCAAATAGTTTTTGATAATGTGTGTAATTTCTCCCTAAATGTGCATAGGATATAGTGTATATCCTTACAATGTGAAAAGGCCAGGATAACTAATTAATGTCCATATCATGTTCTAAGCTTATGCCATTGTAGAAAAAAATAATGTTAGTGTTTTGCATGTTTATTAGTTGAATGTATCACTCGATTAACCTATATGCTAATTCCAACCTCACCGTGGAAATGGCACAACACAAAGCAACACAACACAATGTCCCAGATAGTCAACTAATGCCCGTTTGTATTTATCCAATAGTAGCAAATAGTTTTTAGTAAACTTTTGCAGGTTACTCTTATTGTGTCTTCTGGATAAAAGCGATAGTTCACCCAAAAAATAAATAAATAAATAAATAAATAAATAAATAAATAAAAAATCTGCTATAATCTACTTACCATTGACTTGTTCCAAAGCAGTGTGAGTCATTTAGTACTGTTAAAAATAAAATAAGATATTTTAAAGAATGCTAGAAACCTGTCACCATCAACTTTCATATTACTGTAAGTGTTCTTTCTACTGTGGGATACTACTATTTTTCCAGCATTCTTCAAAATGTCTTATTTTGTGTTTAACAGAAAAAAGAAAGTCCAACAGTTTTGAAACAAGTGAAAGGTGAGCAACTGATTACACAATTGTCAGTTTTGGACAAACTGTCCCTTAAAAGATATTGATTTAAAGAATAGTTGACAATTAATTAATCGTCAATAAATCATTAGCCACCCTTATTCTGAAAAAATTATAATAAAAATAAAATAAAAATGTAAAATCCAATAATAATCTGAATAAAAATGTAAAGTCTGTTCCTGGTAGGCTAGCATGCCCAAATACCAAAATTAAAGAGCAATAAAACAAAATTAAAAATAAGTGGCCGATTTTTTTTCTAATGTGTCGATTATAACGCCTGTATGTGTCATAATAATTGCAGCACTGAAATGTACAATCATCCTATTTGTCAACATTAAATCAGCTGGCTTAAATATTTAACATATATTAATGTTAACTATTCTGCATTTAAAATCCTACCCAAAACCTACACCCAACTTCTACCTTACTAACTAATAATGAACAGATAATTAGTAGTTTATCAAGCTACAGTAGTAGTGTTGGTTAGTGTTTTGTTAATACCGTGATCTAAACTAAAGTGTTACCCAAACTACGATACTTCTGTTGCTGGTCAGACTACACATAAAGAATAGACAGATATGGCCAAACCAATAAATTACATTCCATCGGAAGTATTCCAGCTGGCTTGTATTATTGCAGATCTTCTTAAAACATTACATGCATATGGTCAGTTGGCTAGTTTACCTTGCTGACACTTCTATGACCCTTTTCTAAAGCCTTTAAACCCTCTAGAGTTGCAAGCTTTTTATCAAACAAGTTTTAAAAAAATGAATTGGAGATTTGGCTAGGCATGGCTGTTTATGGGCTGGGATGGATTTTATTTTATGTTTACAGATATGTGAAAGTGTGAATTACACACGCATTTTTCTTTGGTTAGTCGTGGAGGCTGTGAAACAGAATCGAGGCAAATGCTCAAGCCAAATCAACTGTAAAGAGATACAAGAGAGAAGCCTCATTTCACAGCAATCACAATTAAAAGCATTTGCATCAGTAAACAGAACCGTTCTTAACTTTTCTTTGAGTAAGCATCTTGGAAAAGTTTAAATTTGTCCATTTACAAACATCAAGACTTGTATTAACCCTTGTGTGCCAATTTCACTTATGAATTATTGTTATACATTTATTGATATGGACTTCTTTACCAGCATTGCTTCATGTTTACACAGTAACTTTCAAAAAAATCTGTAATTTTAAGAATTTTAATCAAACGACAACATCCCACTCTCCCACGTGAAGCTAATACGGAAGTAACTGAAACTGCAATTCATCAAAAATCCACAGGGTCTAGCTCCATAATAGAGCACATTTCTGTTGACCCCAATGTTGAAATGGCAAATATACAGCAGACAAAAGGTGTTTACAGCCTGGTACAAACAATTATTTTAGAATATATAGCTAATATTACACTTCATGACAACTGTGAGGGGGTGAATTTTTTTTATAACTCATCTGTTTTTTTATATTAAGTTATACTAAGTCTGCATAATTAAGAGCATGGCCACTTGAGTGACAGCTGGGTCTCGCTGGTCGCGTCACATCACCTCAGCTGATTATTGGCTGAACTCGGCATATACATTTTTGTTTTGTTTTATTTAGCTTTACACAGTCAATTTAGCATGCTGTCTGCATCTAATTGTGCTCACAAACCATTAAAGTGACCTCCATTTCCCAGGTGAGTGAAATTCCTATATACTTGTATACCATATCTAAAAATGTATTTGTTTGATTAGGGATTATTTATCGTTTATAATTTTCTTTAGAACTTGTATGCACACCAGAATCTGACAGATTGATCAGCTGTTGGCTATAGCACAGTCATCTGAAACATTTTCATACAGTGTTATGCCTCGATTTTATAAATAGCCTTGCATTTACTAACACAGACGATATTTAAAGTATTTGGAAGTAATTAGCGTTTTCTTCCTAGAAAAACATCATAAGTACAATGCTTAGTGGCTAAATGTATTACAACAGTGTTTTTAAAAGACTAAACACTTTATTGTTACAGTATACAACCAAGCACATGTAATCAAAACACAAACAAGTCGGAGGTAATGAAGTATTAATCAAAATGCTAGCAGGCATATATAGCTCTGGTTACGGTCTGCCTCTTTGCCCTTTTTTGGTTACACCTGGTCGGCAAGATGACACGCGAACAAAATAGCGACGGTTGGCCACGCCCACTTGTAGTTTCATTTGCCTTCTTCAGAAACCTATGGTTGACGTCACAGATATTACATCCATATTATTTACAGTCTATGATTTTAACATTTTCAATTACCACTTGTGTAAATAATACAGTTGTGGTTGATGGATGGATTGATGAATGGCGAGTAGACATGGGACGATAACCGTGTTCAAGGTATACCGCGGTTTGGAAAAAATTTGTTTTTTACCCAGACATTTAAAATGAACTTATTTTAGAGCAGTAATCACAATACTGTGAAACCGTAATATTTTTATTCAAGGTTATCATTCCCTCAGAATCTTATATCAGTCCATGCATAATGGAGAGTTGGATGGATGGATGGATGATTAATGATGGATCAATGGATAGATTACTTTTGTCATAAGTGACAATTTTTGAAAATTGAGAGGTATATTTGGAAGAAATACAACTATTTAGGAATATTGAAAATGCCTTTAAAAAATGTGATTTATTATAATTAAAGTAGGAAACTTACAAAATATCTTCATCGAGCATGATCTTTACATAATATTCTAATGATTTTTGCCATTAAAGTAAAATCAATACTTTTGACCCAGATTGTTTGGTCCATCTATTGCCAAAAATATTCTCATGCAAGATAAGAAAATCCAGGGTCATAATTTTACATTTAAAAAAGTTACAATCGTAAAGCTTTGCCAACAATCTGAATGCCTATAAATAAAAAATGTGTGGCTTTTTGCTTAAATGGCACTAGGGTGAACTACTAAACTTTTAATGGAGACATTTTAGCTGGACGTTCTGAGAGACTATTTGTACCAAGTGTAAATCAGATTTCTGAAAAGATGTGAGGGCGAAATATTATAAGATGCATACACCTTTTAACCAAAATGTATGCAGTTTGCATTAACACAGCAAGAAAGATTGCGAAATAAATACAGTCAAAAATGTCCATGAGGGAGTTAATTAGCAGTTCCACTTAAGCTAAAACTGTCAACAATGTTTTTAGACAGGGCTTAGTAAAGGTCACGCTGAGGTCAGCAACAGACTTGCACATTCTCTACAGCTGATCTAATGTTTGAAATGCAGATTTCAAGACATTAAAGCCCACCGAGAGTGTTAGTAGAGTAAAACCTTCGTGATATAGTACATGAAACCCCTAGTTCAAATATAACAGGCGGAAGGAGGATGTGATATATTGGAGAAGCAAACAGTTTGCTCTCTTCACAGAAAGACACCACATCATATAATCTGATTATGATGAAGTGCTCCATATGGAGGCTGATCAGAGTCACGAACAGCTCCTCTCATGCACAAACACACGTTTCAGAGACAAGCTTGCTTTATTTGATCTGTTCTCAGCTTGATTAAGGCATTATTCTCCACTTTGATGTCGAGTTGGAATCACAAAAAAGATGAAGAGCAGTTTCTATAAGAGATCAGTCATATGGTAATGATTTAACAAAGCCACTCAATCGCACACACAAATGTACCACAGGTGCCTAACATGTTTGCTTAAATGCATACCTGCTGATATATTTGCTAATAACTTCCAACAGCAATGCAAAACCCACCATCTCTCTTAAATAATCTCAAGACAAAACACTCTTGAATAAAGATGCTAAGTAAACTTGTCTAGAAGATAGCGGTTGAATTTAATGGTCTTGTCTTTGGGTCTCCAGAGACTACTTTTTCTGTGGCTTTGAGGAGGACAGAAGGAAAGAGAAAACCAACACTCGTGCGTCATTGTGAGGTATGGCATTTCTGGAACAATGACAATTAGCCTTGTCTAAACAATAGGGGCAATTCACTATTAAAATGACTCTTGGATGGCTCTTCCTTGAATTGTATGCATACAGGGATAATGAGACTATGTTTACTTACAACACATATAAAGGCTCTCTGAAATTGAAACTTTCTATGGTTAAATTTAGATGCACTAGTCTGCAACACAGATGGGTGGTCCAATAAAATGTTTTTTTTCATTTAATATTTTCTTCTGCTTCAAATGTAATAGCTTAAAAATATGTCACTTTTAATAGTTAAAAACAATATGAGATATTTTTTAATATAATATCAACACAATATCACAAGATTACAATAGTTTTCATGAATATGAACATGACTGTTTAGTGACTTCAAGAGATTTCAATTTCATTTAAATTTTGGTTCTGACTGGATCTTGTGTTGGTCTAAACCGCTTAAAAGTCTTAATCCTCACTTGGTCTAACAAACTAACTAACCAACTGAAGGTGCCGGTATTCCTCAAACTAAGTCATTTTCTTCATTTGAGGGCAAAAATACATTGTGGAACCTTTTCTGACACCCCCATCATCTCAAACGTACCCCTAAACGTAACAACAATGGCTGCTGTGAGAGGTAAGTCAAACACATCAAGGAAGCTAGAGTTACAGAACACATCCACCACCTATGTAATCTTCAAAGACCAGTGTTACCTAAAAGGTATTTAGTTAGAAGCCAAAATAAACTCCCCCAAAAAGATTGCATTGGTTCCAAACTGCTAAAACAAACTTTTAATTTACATTGTTTTGACTGGAACTAACTAACTAACTAGCTAACTAACTGACTAACTGACTAACTGACTGACTGACTGACTGACTGACTAATTAACTAACTAACTAACTAACTAACTGACTAACTAACTGACTAACTAACAGACTGACCGACTAACCAACTAACTAGCTAGCTAACTGACTGAGTAAATAATTAACTAACAAGCCAACTAACTACCCGTCTGACTGGCTAACCGACTAACAAACAAACAAACTGACTGACTAACTAACTTACTGACTGACTACCCAACTAACTAGCTAACTAACCATCTGACTCACTAATGGACTGACATAACTGACTAACTCACTGACTAAATAACCAACTGACTGACAGAATAACTAACTGACGGACTGACTGACTGACCAACTGTAGAAAGATACCAGCTGACAATTCAATTATTTGATGGTATGAGATAATATAGTCTTTGCATCAAGCATATTAATTAATTTTTTTACGAAACTTGTTACATATTTTTTTTGTTACATATTAAGTTACATTCACACACATAGATACATGTATCCAAGAGAGGTCCCGTTTTTCAATCAATCAATCAATCAATCAATCAATCAATCAATCAATCAATCAATCAATCAATCAATCAATCAATCAATCAATCAATCAATCAATCAATCAATCAATCAATCAATCAATTAATCCAGCCATGTAGCCATCTAGAAGAATGTTTGTAGCAGAAAGGCTGCCGGTTGACATTCCAATCATTGCATGATTTAGAGTCCAGTCATGATCTTTTTTTTGTATTCAATTTTGATGTGCAAAAGAAAAGAAAACAGTCAGAGTCATTGTCCTTGGTGTAGTAAGTCACAGGGAAAATATATTCATACAATACATCACTTGACTGACAAACTCCAGGTCACTCATTCACAGCATCCTCACATTACATCAGTTCAAGGCCTTTTTCCATAATGTGAGCTTTTTGATAAAATACCAAACCAGTAACCCATCCCGTAATACACTTTATCCTGAAACGAAACCCAAAATATTAGATTTAAAAAAGGAAGTAAATCTAGAACATCACAGCAATCTTTCATCAACCTGCCATAACACTGACCCACCATCCAGATGGCATAATATAGGTCGTTCTAGCCAGGATGCGAGATAACTCACTTCTCCAGCGCTCCCTGGAAGCCCCGTCTGAAATGAGGAAGTGTGCGGTTTGATGTTTGCAAGTGGCTCACAGTGGTGCTGGGTGGGCCAGTGGGTCAGACTCCACCCTGCGGCCTAGACACTCTAATGGAGCCATTTATCTCCTGTCAACCTGCAGCTGCTCACCGGTTCCCCATCGTCTCCTCTGCCGCTCCAGTTGCCAGACAGCTGGAGTCTCGGACAGAGAGGAAGTCTAAGCCGGACACGGCACCACTGGAGCACTACTGCAAGCCCACACCGCTGAATGCACGGCTGAAGACACATCGATTAAAACTGAGCCACTGGACTTCAGGGATTCCCAGAGCTGTGCTGTTAGGACAGGTGCCAGGGAAGCCATTCGCAGTTTATCACCTCCACATTTGTTACGACTGACCTGCCGACAAGCCCAATGGCAGATGATGCGAGCCGGATGGGGCGTTTAAGGAAAGCCAGGATTCCCAAGAGTGGCAAATTCTGCACCGTTGGACTCTTAAAAAGGAACATTTAATCCTGGATCCAGTTCAAGAGTCGCTATATGGTGCTTTAGAGATTAAAAAAAGTTTTTCATTTGACTTTACAAGGTTGTTCAGATCAGGCTATTGATTTCTGGGATCTTTAAAGAAGTGTGTGTAAAGTTCTTTGTGGGGAAAAAAAGTTCTCAACTCTCCAAAAGTACAGAGTTGTGTTGTTACAAATTAGGGCTGAACGATAATGGAAAAATTACACGTTAAGATTTTTTTTTAATTTTGCGACATATATTGCGATATGAATACAATTTCACTAGATAAGTAGAATAAATTTTTGTAGACAATCTATAATTTTACATTGTTTAGGGATGATTCAGTAGAGGAGTGCATAAAAGTTTATAAACAACCTACAAGCACAGATATATTCAATTAAATGATTAAATAATAAAAAAAATTCTGTGTTTTCTGCAGTCAGAATGCATTCAAATATATGGTAATTAATTAATCAAATGTAAAATAATACTACATAGTCTTCTTTTTATTAACTCCATTAAATTAATCCTTATTAATTTGTCAATGTTAAAAACATACATTTTCTTATGGCGGAATGCTTTTAAAGCCCTCAAACAGTCACAGGCCTCAAAATTAAATATGCGTATATATGCATATGTTTATATGTATATATGTATATCGCATTGTCAATATTGCGAATAATCACATTGCGATATCGATGCTGAACTGATATATTGTGCAGTCCTATTACAAATTGATGTAAGCGGTCAGCTGGTAAGTGCGAAAAGCAACGGCGTCATACCGCCACATAGCGTTCGCTTTAATAACGAAATGCTGCCATATGTACTTCTGGATACATAATTTGTGATCTCCGGAAATGTAAATAGGGCTACATTTTTAGAATAAGCCTATGTTGTATTTGCACATTTCATAGACTTAAGAATGAACCTTTTCCCATTTAAGTATCAGCCTGCAAATGCTTATTTTTTATGCTATCCTTATTGGTTTGATCAAAACAAATAAATAAAATAAAACATTATCGATCAGACACTTGAAAGCATATAACTGAGATTATTTTTATAGAATAAACCACTTCAGATGTCTTCTGCTGGATTTTGAGGTCATTTTCTAATGCCATAGACATAAACAGGAAAATCACCATGAAGCTATTGGAGTTATTGGGTTATAGTTCAAACTTTAAATGTTTAATAATAAATATTTGCTGTAATTTATTCTTCCACTGAACATTATATGGTACTTCCAGGTAATAATGTTCCAAGTAACTTTCCGATTCTTACAGACCATTCACTTAACTTCAAGAATTCAATATATCACCAGTAGCTAGCATTATAAATTATGCCTTAAACTTTTTTTGACTCTCATCATCCATGATTTTCAGCTAAAAAAATCTTCTTTAATGTTCTTCAATATTTAATGTATACCCCGAGGCTGAGTAAATAAACATCACATTTGTATTTTTAGCTGAACTCTCCCTTTAATGCTCAAATTACACACAGCATCGCACAAACTCTTTAAGATGAGTCACTGCAAAATATCTAACATGACTGGTTGGCTGTGAGATACATTTATGAAAAGCTCAATCCCACGAGTGCGCTGGAGTGAATAAAAGCATGCAGGTGTGTTTCAACTCGAGTGTCTGGCACAGAATCCACTGCAGGCTGTGAACGTTCACCATTCTCTTATCCACCTTCAACAGCTAAATCTTGCCTCTGTAAAAAAGACACTTTTGGGAAACCCACACTGAGTAATAATCAGTTTGACGCTTTGAGCCGAACAGATGAGCCATTGTAAAGAACATGTGTTTTCTGTATAGTAAACCTGACTATTCAATAAGTCACAGGATGATTTTCTGCAATGAATAACAAAATATGTGAGCAAAAACTGAACAGTGACTAGGTTCACATGGACATTAGTGATCAAATTATTTGCCTTAATCTAAAAAAGACAATGACATGTAAAATGTAAAATGTTTACATTAGTTGCTAGTTGAATGTTCCTTTCATAATCCCGTTTTACATGTTATAGCTCATAATTCGATTAGCGTCACAACACTATCCATATTTTTTAGATTATTAGATATTTCCTCTGGAGTTTCATTTATCATTTGTCGACTTTAACTGCAGTTTGCCACTTTTATTTTAATTCAGGAGCATTTCATTCATGCCCCCAGCATACTCCACATGTCTTAATTAAATTTCTGTTCCGATTATGATTTTAGTCTGATTAACGTAATCAAAAATTCCTGAGTATTGTCTTAATCATATTAAATTTGGATTATTGGTGTCCATGCAAATGTACTCAATGTTGCTGGAGTTACAGTATAGTGATATTCTAATTTGTTAATTTGACTCTCTTGTTAAAAGGTATAGTTCACCAAAAAAATGGAAATTATATAATAATTAATAATAAAACAATTTGAAAAATCTGTAATGTGCTTTGAGTGCCAAGAAAAGCGATATTAACAGTTGGAGTCAGAATTATTAGCCCTCCTGAATCATTGGCCCTCTGTATACTTTCTGATATAATTACGATATTTTTAAGACAATTGTATTCAGCTTAAAGTGGAATTTAAAGGCTTAACTAGGTTGATTAAATTAACTAAGCAAGTTAGGATAATTAGGCATATCATTGTATAATAATCAGGAAAAAAAATTGCTTACAGTAAGTGGGCTAATAATATTGACCTAAATTATTATTTTTCTTAATTAAATGGCTTTTATTCGAGCCAAAAATAATAAATACAACTTTTCTCCAGAAGAAAAAAACAATATAGGAAATACTGTAAAAGAAATCCTTGCTTTGTTAAGTATAATTTGGAATATATATATATATATATATATTAAAAAAAAAGAAATTAAAAGAGGGCTAATAATCTTGACTTCAACTGTATACTTTAAGAATCAAATAAATTTAAAATAGTTTTTTGAAGTTTGGGGGGGTAAATGGCAGATTTTTTTGTTGTTGTTGAGTGAACTATCCCTTTAACCCTTTGATTGCCCCTCTACCAAACGGTTGGTCATGTTTTCACTGTTTTAAAAATTGACTGTTAAAGTCATTTAAAGAATTGGTGGTTTAAGTAAGAAAAAAAAAATTCAAACAAACATCCTGTTGCACTTCTATACTTGATTTTGGTTTTATTGTAAAAAAACAAAACAAAACCAAACAAGAACATGTTAAATGAGAATCTGAAATATTTTATGGCATACTTAAAAAAAGGTGATTTAATAATCAAAAAAAGTTTTATTTTTAATATTTTTTAAATAAATTGATCTTACACTTTATATTTTGAGATTTTTCATGGTATATTTGAAGAGTTCAGATGCAAAAACCTCTGAACCATCTGAAATTTTCTTCTAAAATGAGCATTTTAATCCAGCTCCTGTGTGTAGGTTCAGTAATATCACGTTTATAGCATAAAATAAGCTGTCTTTTGTCGACTTTAAAATGAAATAACTCAACAAAAACAAAGAAGGTCAAGAAAAAAAAAATTAAGTTAATATTATCCATAAATCATGATACTTTTTAATTAATAAATGTATTACCTTTTCAGTTGCAAATATTGTAAAATAATCATAAAATAATCATGATACCCCAAAGGATTCTTTGATGCAGGCAACTAAGCTAAATATAAAACCATAAAGCTAGTATTTTTTTTTTGTCATTTGAAATAAAATACTCGTGAATAAAAGGATCAATAAAAAATAGTTATGGATTTAATATTGCTTATTAAGTTGAAAACAGTTCATGTTTAATATCGATCAACACTTAAGTGGAAACAGTATTTTTGTCCTGGATTTTTTCATTCTCTAGTTTAAAAAAGCAATTTGAAACAGTTTTATAAATGAATTAAATGTTTAATTTAAATATTGTACAGACAAACACTCAAAAAATGTTTGTTTTGTCTGAAACCTTTTGCGATAACTTACAGTAAGTGTTTTATGTTTAATCTACATAAATTTGTAAAAATGAACAAATGAACTTAATTCCTTCATGTTTTCCAAACACAAATCAATTGTGTGGATCCCTGCATTTCTACAGTGTACTGATACCTTTTCCGGGATTTCTGTGATGCAGACTATTAAAACTTAATTAAATGACATTCTTTTTTTGCTGCTGAAAATGAAAGCACAGAATCCACTGTAGGCTGCGAACATTCACCAATCCCTCATCCACCTTTAACAGCTAAATCTTGCCATTATATAAATAAGACACATTTCAGAAAGCACACACTCTCAGTAATAATCCATTCACCTACAGAGAGCACTTTGAGCCAAACAAGTGAGCATTGTACAACTGAACATGTGTCTTCAGTACAGTAAACCTCTCTCCTAATAAGTGACATGCTGATATTTGCAGTGATTAGCATTACCAAAAGACGTTAGCGAAACAGACCAGTGCTGCTGGAGTTAGTATTCAGTGAGCATTCCTTAAATATCTGACGAGAACAAAAGGTTATGGATGTTAATTACAAATTACAGGATTATTCCACGAAGACTTCATGTGGAACTGAGACGTGTCGCTAATTAAATAAGCGTTGTGAAGTACGAAGAATAGGGCCCTACGGGTGAATACGCCTTTAACAGGTTGAAGTATTGCTTAAACAGGCGGTTTATTTCATCTCCTCTGGGACGGGGAGTAATAAGGGTTTGTGTTGGGCCCGTTTATATTTTCCGCGCAGTGAGAGTTTAGCTAAAGCAAAGCAAACCATGCAGCCACACAGAGAGAGTCAACACAAGTCTGTTCAGATCCAAAAAGTAAGTGGTCAGTCTCTCAAACCATAAGTGCTACTTTATTTATTTTTAATGTCAATGCTGGAAATAGAGGACAGACTTGGATAATTGCAGTGGATGTGTTGTTTTTACAAGGATACACAATAGCTGTCTGTTCACCAAGGCCATAGATGGCCATTTATATGATCTGTTTTCCCCACTTCTGAAAGAGCTATATAGTATTATTGAAAAGTTTGGAGTCTGTGTTTTGCTTTATTGTTTTTTTTCCAAGTCTCCTATGTTTACCAAGGCTGCATTTATTTGATAAATAAATAAATAAATGTAGAGATAAAGTGTAAAATATTTATAAAATATGAGCTGGTTTAAGTATTTTTCAAATGTCATATATGTATTCTGGTGATTTGGGAATTGTGTGAAATGTTCAGCAGTTTTTACTCCTTCAGAATTCATTCTAATAATAAATGATTTGATACTCATTTATTTCTCATTGAGCTGAAAACAGCTGCTTAACGATTAACGTTGAATGATGTTTTAATGGAACTTTATTCATTATTTTAGGATTTTGTTACGGTTTAAACATTAATCTGAAATAGAGTTGTAGAAATGTATAGCTGCTTTCATTTTTAAAAGGTGGTATTTTGTCAGGATTATTTGATGCAAGATTTAAATAAAAACTAAAAATTTGCTTGAAATACAATAAAATACAACTTTTACTCATATAAAACAGATTTGTTTTCAGCTTGCACTTTCCAAATAAATATTCATTATTTGTATTTTTTAATTGAATGTGCTAAAATAAATAAAATAAATATTACACACACACATACATACATACATATACATATATACACACACACACACAGTTGAAGTCAGAATTAATAGCCCCCACTGTTTAGTTTTCCCCCAATTTCTTTTTAAGAGAGAGCTTTTTTCAAGACACTTCTATACAGCTTAAAATGACATTTAAAGGCTTAACTAGGTAGGTTAGGGTAATTAGACAAGTTATTGTATAATGATGGTTTGTTCTGTACACTATTGATAATATATATATACCTTAAAGGGGCTAAAAATTGACCTTAAAATGTTTTTTTTTTTTATTAAAACTGCTTTTATATTAGCCAAAATAAAATAAACAAACAAAAAAAACTTTTTCCAGAAGAAAAAATATTATCAGACGTACTGTGAAAATTTCCTTGCTCTGTTTAACACCATTTGGGAAATATTTAAAAAAGAAAAAAGAATCAAAGGGGGGCTAATAATTCTGACTTCAATTGTGTATGTATACACAATGTAACTAAATAAATAAGAAATAATTATTAATACACTACATAAGTCTTAAATTAATAAATCTTAATATTATAAATTTAAAACTTTGAACTTTCTTCAAATAGAAATTGTAAAATTAAAACATTATTTGTGAAGATGCAGAACCAATGTTCTGTAGTTACCTTATATAACCCAGTACTTTAAAGTACACCTTAAGTACACAACCTATTTCCGATTCCTGTCACTATTACTTTCCATCATGACAATGATCCAAAAAAGGTGTGCTTTGTTGAATTTTCACATCAGACGTGTTATATAAAAAGAAGTGACAGTTTTCCAGACCGAGTTTTCAGCTTCTGCTTATCGTCTGTTTCTCTCTCTGACACTGGACTGGCTTAATCAAACATGGGATTCTATTCATAGAGTGTAAACATTGCCTGTGCCGGTTCAGTTTTGTGCGGATGAGAGCAGTGGCCACTGACTGGAGGTTCAGTTTTCTGGCACCTGCACAAATATGGATGGGTAACCTTCATGATCGAAGACTGCAGATTCAGGTCAGAGCCCATCTGGTGCCCCAACTCTCCAGAATAACAGGGCTGGGAAATGATGGAAAGGGCTTCCTTTGTCCCAGATATAGAAGTGGCAGGATCTCCATGAGGGAGCGAAGGGGGAAAACACACCAGTGGATATGTTGCACAACATTTCTGCAGTCACAAAATAAAATAAAATAAAATAAAATAAAATAAAATAAAATAAAATAAAATATTTTAGACTGAAAAACTGTAATGCATGTTTATGCATTATAATAATTTAAATAAAAACAAACAATACTTACTAAGATAAATAAATATAATTAAACAATAAGCATAATAAGTAGAATATGATTATATGGCAAGTGCGGTAATTTATTCTTGGGAGTGGAAGTTGGATAAATTACAGCAACAATCAATGTGACAGTAAAGTATTGCAGCATCTTTTTTTTACAGCTTATTTCCCTGAACAATCTTCAGCTCAGAATTGGGGTCAACACCTCAGTTACACTACGACGACAGTTTCTGTTTCTAAAATTAATAATTTACCACCTGCAGATGGAACCGATGCCGTGCAGACCAATCACACCAGCGCTGAAACTCCTAATGCTCTTAAAGCTGAAGACAGAAACAGAAAAGCTTCACATATTCTGTCTCGAAGCACAAAGACACCTCCATTATTGATGTGCATTTACTCTGCTGAGAACAAAAATGGGACACAAACGCAGCACAAAATCTCATGAAACATTAAGTCCAGATTATAGAGTAATAGGCAAAAATAAAAAAAGAGCTGTCAAGAGTTGGCTTCATGTATTTCCTCTGTGTATCTGACATGGACTACTGACCTCATGTCTTCACCCAGCGTAACTTAAGGGAGGAAAATGAGGTGACAATTTGAAACAGTGCTTAGGTTGAAATGAATCCTCACAGGAAGAACAACAAAAAACAAACTGTCCCATTGGAGTTAACAGAAGAGTAGCAGAAGCTTTTAAACTGTGGTTCAGCTTTATACACAGAAGTGGGGCTTACATTTAACACTGCATTGTAAATAGTCTTACTATCATCGACTCAATTTTTTTGGTAAACAATTTTATTTTTAAATATAGAAATTTTAAAGTTGTGAAATTACTGAAAATTGCTTTAAGTAAATATTACTAAAATTACATATTCAAATAATTAGATAAAGTAATGGCATAAATAAATTTGAAAAACTATTTTAGTTATCCAATTATATTATTTGACATTATATTTTTTATTATAGCTTATTTTCAAGCGATATTTACTTAATTCCTAAAGTATAATAAAAAATGTTGAAAAAAATCTACTAAATCTACTCATTTATTTTGGTGAAACATTTTTACATTTAAAATACTAAGTAAAGATACTGTAAGAATTAGGTAAATGTTACTAAAACATCAGAGAGATTTGAATAATTAGATAAAGTAATTTTATAAATGAAATTAAGTATATATTTTGATTATATAATCATATTACTGGAATTTACATATTTTTGTAACAATTAACAGACATAAAATTGAAATTCACTTTAAATATAAAAAATAAGCACATTTAAATACTTAGATATACTGTTCTCATAGTTCATGTATTCATTTTCCTTTGGCTTAGTCCCAATATTCATTAGGGGTCACCACATCGGAATGACCCGCCAACTTATCCAGCATTAGCTTAACACAGCGGATGTATTTCCAGATGCAACCTAGTACTAGGAAACACTCGGAGAAAACCCACACAAACACGGAGAACATGCAAACTAAGACAGGACTCAAAAAACCCAGCCGGGACTCAAACCAGCAACCTTCTTGCTGTGAGACGACAGTGCTAACCACTGAGCCACCTGTTCTTTTAATTAATACATACATATAATTTATTAACTAGAAGCACAATATTATTTATTTGTTTTAATCGATAGCAAAGAATAATAGTAAAAATATTAATGATACCAACAATGATCATAAACTGAAATATTATATAATAATATTAATATTATTAAAAATTTAAATAAGATGTATTTTTACTTTTACAATGAAATAAATTAAATATATTTTTAAAGATTAGTTTTTGGCTTTTTTGACAGGATAGGACAGTATTTTAGACATGAGACAAAGTGGGGGAGAGAGAGGGGGTAGGGTCGGGAAATGTCCTCGAGCTGGGATTCGAACTCAGGACGCCCTGAAGTTCAACTGCACCATATGTCAGCACGCTAACCCCTAGGCTATTGTGCTGATAAAATTAGTCGATAAATGAAATTTTAAAATAGTTTTATGTCTGGTATATTTAACAAATTTTTGACTACGATGTCAACTATATTTTCTTTTCAAGTGTGGAAAAAAAATGTTAGTTTTAAGTTGTGAAAGCATCAGAGCACTTAAATAGCCTGTGATTCTACATCTTACATGACAGGGTATCAGTTTGCAAGAACTAAACATAACAGTGAGTTTCTCTGATGTTTGTGGTTTGTGATATTCCCTGTCATATCCTCTATTTCATGCATTTTAGAAAACAAGATGCATTGAATCTTCAGCATTAGTAGGTCTGGTTCAGTGCTGCGGTGAAGGTCCCTGCTGACACGCATTAACAATTTGATCAATGCCAGTGTAAACATGCAAAAGCTGCATTAAAATCCTTTCGTTGTGCCGCACCGTGAACACACAAAGATTCCTTTTCTGTCTCCTTTTATTTCTAGTTTGCTGATGCTGAGCGAGGAAAGTGTGACATGAAGAGCACAAGAAACTGACGACCAAAATAATGGCATACCTTTACGCTAAAATTCCCATAAATATGCTAATTTGTAATAGGATGAATGTGCCGTGCATAAATGGCAAACTGATGGGCTGCTGTGCTGAGTCTGAAACGTGCTAATCTTCTTTCACATCAGACAATAATGAACAGCACAGTCTGCCCCAGTATCACCACTTTATATCTCCAAACCAAACATGCAAACCAAATACCTCCACACTTTATATGTTACCATTATGAGGGTTAGCTAAATATTGGCTAAACAGATCTTGGCTCATACATACAAACCGTCACTTGGAAAAATAACAAATAATCAAAAAAAAAAAAAAAAAAACAACTACCATGGTTTCTTTCTATGATTAAATGATATTTTGTTCTTGTCTTTAACTACTGTATGTACGTTATAAGGTCAATAAGATTTTAAGAAGGTATTGAAGGCCCTCAAAAATCTGTTTAATATTTTCCCTCATATTCCCCATATATATATTTTTTCAGTTATAGATAAACATTGTTTATTTAAAAGATGTTGAATATTTTTTATAATAATTGAAAGTCTGTGGACCAGAAGTTGCTGCAGACTTTTATTCCAGTATGATAATGTTTTTTCAACTGAAACAGAGTATTGTTAAGGGGGTGGGGTTTTATATTCTGCTGTCCTTCGCTCGTCTTTCATTTGCATAAAACTATGGGTTTAAAGGGATTGTTCACCCCCCAGAAAAAATCATTGTTTACTTAAGTCAAGAGGTTCTATATTTTTTTTGAGTTTCTTTACACTGTAAAACATGCAAAGTAATTTTTTCCCATTGGCTTAGTCTCTATTTTATAGGTTGCCACAGTGGAATGAACCACTGACTGTAGGGGAAACTACACTGAACAACAACAACAAAAAAAGATTTGTGCAAAATAGTTGCAAACAATTTACATGTGTTGAATCTAAACAAACAAATTAAATTTAGTAATGTTCAACTTAATTTGTTTGCTTAAATTCAGCACAAATGAATAGTTTACAACCACTTTAAAATGTAGTAAATCCAAGGAATCATCTTTGAATCATCAATGTAGAGCACTTGAAGGAAATCCACGCAAACACAGGGAGATTAAGCAAACTTCATACAGATATGGCAACTGGCCCAGCCGGGAATCGAACCAGTGACCTTCTTGCTGTGAACCAAAACAGTGCTAACCACTGAACCACTGTGCCACGCCCAAACACAAATCGATTAAGTTAACTTAACAAATTAGAGTGAATTGAACATTTGAATATTTAAAGATTTGAATATTGTGAAGACAGCCGAAACCTGTAACCTTGAAACCTGTAAAGTAGGAAAAAATAAATAAACTATGGAAGTCAGCGGTTACAGGTTTTCAGCTTTTTTCTATATATTTTGTGTTCATGTAATAACACATGGATCATCTCATCTTTTGTGCTCAGTAGAAGTAAGAAACTCGAAACACGACAAGTAAAGGCCACCCAAGCCGTCCTCGGGCATACCTTGCCCAAGCCGTCGAACTGGGACTTTAACTAGCACTAATTAATTATTCACCTTAAGACTAACAATGTGTGCTATTAAAATAAACTGATTTTATGAGGACTTTAATATTTAATAGCAGGTTCTGAGAACAGGAAAACTGTGTGACATTATATGGGCAGCCGTTCAGATTTTTACAGGGTCAGCTGTATATGAAAGTGCAGTTTTTGACTCTGCATGACCAGTCAAACGGACTGATTGGCTCCTTTTTTCAGGAAGGAACTTAAATGCTTATGTAACCTCAAAACGTGCCCCAGCATGATCTCTGAGACTGTATTCTGGCCTTTCTCATTCAGGAACATGCAACAGACAGAGGTCACCTTTTCCTGTACAATTTCAGCAGAATTAAGGTATTGCAATATCTTAATTCTGTTGAAAACGGACATTTTATACACACTATTTCCTTGAGTCTGTAATGGATAATCCAGAGGATTGTTCAAAGTACAACTGAAGCGATCGAGTAAATCCATCTTTTAAAGCCTGGATCATCGCCAAGAAATACAAGCGAAGCCCAATCTTTAATATGAGAGAGATTTGGGCTCGGTGTCTCATCATTAATCCACAGAGGCTGGACTGAACATGAACCCTCTGTGTTCACCAGATCATCTAAGAAAATTAATAGCCTAAATAAATTTGCTTTTTTTTAATCCTAAGGCTCTTGTGGCCCTGTGGAAACAGTGGACCCTGTGAAATTAGTTATTATATTAAAATGCAATTTACACACCCTTACTAATTTATCTTAGAAGCCAACTACAATGTCCAGCAGGGGTTATACTTTATAGGAGAGTTCTGCAACATCTTAAATTGTGTATTCCGTTTGGTTTTTTTATTTTCTTTTTATTAAATAATGATATTAACAAATAACATAACGTTAAGAGCAATTTGACAGTTAGGATATTACATACATTTCCTACACATAATTAAATTATATTTTAATATAATTATATTATATAATTATAATAATAATTATAATTATATAATTTAACTAATTTAGAGTTTGATTAGAAATTATGCGCATCTAAAACATAAACAAAAATCTGAACTGTTTTACCCTGAAATGATTTATGAAGGTGTGACTTTCGTTTAGATAAACTGTACTTTTAAAATACAAAATTAGAAATCACATTTATTGTTTATTATCATTTTCTAAAATGAAATGTCAGGATCTAAGAGTAGGAAAAAAAGACGACTTTACTGTATTACATAACAAAAATTCAGATTCTGAAACAAAATAGGTCACATTTAAATTTTTTTTAAATATTTTAACAAAATATTTTATGTTTATTTGAAATAACGGGGATCTTTCTACCTCTCTATCTTGATAAAAAAAAAAGAAACAATCTACAAAAACAATAACTATAAATAACTATATGAGCAGTATCAAATGAGTAGCAGTGCAATATGCCTGAAAATCGGCACTGGTGGGAGGCGTGCATTGCCTTATTGTCCCACCAGTGACAATTTACAACCTTATCGCCCTGCTATGAGTGTGATGTTGCGTTTATGTGGCATAATCCTGTATATAAAAAAGAAAATTAAACACGAAGAGTAGAGGTGTCAAAATTAATTGTTTCTTTGGTGCACCGCGATGCAGATGCGGACAATTCGGTATCGGTTCAGTAATAGTACGTCATTTATCTCCTATGCGCTCTGTCGCGAGGGAGGTGAGCGCGAGTATTTACAACACTCAGCCAACTCAGGGCCGGCCCGTGGCATAGACACCATAGGCAAATGCTAAGGGCGCTGTATATCCAGGGGGGCGCCATAAATGAGCGCGGTTAAGTTGGTTTTGTTTTCGATATTCTTGACACACATTCAGTTACAGACGGCAATAACTCAAAAACCTCTTACCCTAAAAAGATCTAAAGTGTGTTTCCTACAAAAAGACAAAGCTGGTTATGTTTCACAGCAGTCTTTCTTTTTTTTCGCTCCACACTACGAGCACTGCTCCGTTTAATATGTGTTTAGCCGGGATAGCTCGCGCTGAGAGGAGCTCTCAGCAAGGGACCGTCGGAAAAGTGCTTCTTTTTTTCGTTTTTCTGCTCCGCTCTTAGCAAGCTCTCCCTGTTGCGAGGGCTTAATACACATTAATACACAACTTAATACAAATTAAATACACAAAGTAAATGAATAAAAAAAAATCAAATATAACAATATTAGAAACGGTAAGAAATAAATTAAAAATGTAAATAATTTTTTGTTTAATGACATTTAATCACAGCACCCTAACTTCTTCAAGATAAAGAAACAGCTAAATAATGAAATAAGGCATGCTCTGTCTTTTCCTCATTTCTTTATGTCCTATGTCCACATCACCAGCCTTGTATAAAAAGCTCTTCTTGTATAAATAGTTCCACTACTGGAGCAGCAAGATCAATCAACAACACGAGACCTCAAACAACCCATGCAAAAATGCCCAGGACGATGTCCACAAACACTCCAGAAGACACTCTCCGCACAAGCGCTGCTCCTTATCAATAAATAAACGGCTGTTTTTGAGGTGTTACAAGATTGTTCAGCCATCCAGAAGGAAGTCAGATAGCGAGAACAAATGATGTTTAAGACATACAGACGTGCCGGAGATGCTGGAGGGTTTCCAGAGACCCCCAGAGATGCAGAAACCCCTCCTTTACTTTGGCTGCAGGAGATGCTATTTATAAGCGGCTGTAACGTTTTGGTATTTCCTCTGGGGGACGAGGCATTGTTTTCCTTGGCTGACTTTGATTGTTTGGCTTACTCTTTTTGTTGAAATGTCAAACTCTTGCTGTTGCGTTTATGCATTTCCATTTGTGTGGAGTTGAGAAGGCCATTATTTCCTC
The DNA here is from genome assembly GCF_052040795.2 of Danio rerio. Taxonomy (NCBI): domain Eukaryota; kingdom Metazoa; phylum Chordata; class Actinopteri; order Cypriniformes; family Danionidae; genus Danio; species Danio rerio. Next base: position 32,389,995 of record NC_141034.1, on the reverse strand, counting down.
TCCTCGCGGTCATGCTGTTTATGTTTTCGCCTATAGACTCCAGGGTTTGCTGTGTAAACTATTATGTTTTGTGTTCGTTTAACACTCTGTGGGCCTCACATTTCACACAGACGATTCAGTGTGGATTAAACAATGCTGATAAAATGGAGATCAAATGCCAGCGCTTGACTGCTTCTGTGAGATTTTTTTTGTCATTTTTTATTTAAATATTGCTTCATATTGTCCAACTTGAATTAATTCACCTTGTAAAGAAGGGGTTTTTGTTCTTTGTTATTTTGCGTTTGAAGTACTCTTCTACTGTTGTCATTACTACATTGTTTTCATTTTATAGTAACAGTAATATATTGTTTAATAAAATAAAATGTATTTCAGTATTTTTTTTAGTATCATTGATCAACTACTGGTTTAGATTTCTTTTACTGTTTCAATTATAATTGTTGCTATTGTTTGAGTAATGTGGTGTTGTTATCTTGATATTTTTTTTTTATCTTGAAACTTTTTTTTTTGCACTTTATTTTTGAATTTATTTATTTTCAAATATTTCTATATAGTTTAATTTAATTTTTATCTAACTACTTATTCTATTTTGGTGTTATTTTTTAAAAGGATTTTCTGTTTTATTTTAATTAGATAATAAATAGTGTCCATTAACTGCTCAAAATAAAATTCTTACTATTATCAAAATCGATAGAAACATTAGCCCCTTTTATTCATACAGACCTTTCCGGAAAGGTACAAGCAATTTTCTGGAAAAGAATCATGTGTGAACAGGCCATTTTTGAAAATATTAGTAAATTCATTCCAGCAATTTTCCAGAAAAAAAAGCTGTAACATTATCTGTAATTTGCCGGAATGTGTGAACAGAGAAGGACAATTGCTGATTCACGATTTTAACATTCAGACACTACTCACATGTGCGTTGTTTATGAAAATAAAAGCCTTTGATTATTTTTCCAGACACATTAAGCTTAGTCATTGATGTTAGTCAGATAATATTTCTATGTTTCTTCTTAATGCAAACTTTGTAAAAATTATACATAAAATGCTTATGATAAACCGCTGTTTGTTTACCTTCAAGCTATGCTTCAGTTGCTTGACGTGTGCTCCGGTGAGCACCAGCACACACATAATGTGTACACCTTGACATGTGAAAGTGTTCCTTCATATGTTTTCATCTAAGTTGTTCACAATACTTATCCATCCACAGAATTTTTAATGTAGTTAAATGTGCAAAGATTTAGCTGCGGTTCACGCTTCTGCCTTTGGATGTAATTTTTTTTAAATTTACCATTCTGGAAATTTTCCAGATATTTACCGGATTCACTATGTTAAAGAAACTATTGATATGCTGCTTAATAATATGTGAAAACCACAACATATTTGTTTTCTTTTGATGAACAGAAAGAACAGAATTTGTTCTTTAATCATTTTGGTCATGTTAGTTACAAGTATAAAAACAATTTAATAATCAAAAGTTTAATAAATATGTATTACAGTATGTAGGTATACACTGTAAAAAATGCTGAGTTTTGAAATTCTTTCATGTTGCCCTAACACAGATCGATTAAGTTTATAAATTTAAGTTGCTTAAACATAAAACAATTAAGTTGTCACAAAAAAAATCAGTTGATTTAGCTAATTTTAAATACGTACAGGTAGTTTGTAGAAGTAGGAAAAATCCTTTTTCTGAGTGTATACAACTAAGGACTCCCTTATCAGTTCAACCAAAACATGGAAATTAACCTGCGAAAACCATAAATGATCATGGCTAAGACATCATCATAAGCATATGAGTATTAGCATGTGCCAGCTGAAGTTTATATATCAACACCTCAGCACAAATCTGAGCACCTGAAGAGCATCAGCAAACAGCAGAACATGTAGTCAATCAAAATGTCATTAACAGCACTTATAATTATCTACAGCAGCAAAACAAAAAACAAAAAAACATCATGTTTAATTCAGCAAGTCAAGCGGTTGGTAAAAAAAAAAGATGTGGTGGGGGTATTTAAATTCTGTAAGTGTATGGGTACATATTTACAATATGATCAGTAAGTCATGACACCATTCGTTTTTATGCTAATGTAACTGACTAAAATAAGCCAACCATGTGTGAACTTAATGTATGAGCTGTTTTCAAGGTATAGTTCTCACTATTTAATCTCTCTAATGTGGTTTTAAACCTTTATGTGTATGTTTTTTCTGTTAAAAACAAATGAGGTTATTTTGAAAAATGCTAGTTGATGATACCACCAATTAATCGCCATAGTATGAAAATAATCAATTGGTACCATCAATCAGAATTCTTCAAAATAACTTCTTTTGTATTTAACATGAAAAACTTCCCTATGACTCGCATAATCGGAAAAATAATACTATGGTAGTCAATGGGTAACCTCTACAAGCAATCTTCAAAATATTTTCTTCATAGTGTATATTTATATTAAGTATATAGTAAATATTTCTTCAGAAGAAAGAAACTGGTAGGTTTTGAACATGTGAGTAAATGATGACAGATTTCCTTATTGCGTTAACTATCTCTTTAAGTCAGTTTAAGGAAGGTCATGTAAGTTAAAACTACTTGTAAGCTTAATTTTATTCAACTTAAAAATGTAAAATGTAATCTGCCCTGATGTAGACCTGCACAATATCAGAAAAATCTAACACTGCAGTATTTAGTTTTTCTGCAATATATATATTATACACATATACAGTAATAAAACTTCTCCAGATGATTATAATTATAGATTGATTAGGATGATTCTGTAGAGCAGTGCTTTTGTGTAATGGCTGCATATCGGCACTGGTGAGAGGCGTGCAACCAGTGCCGATATACAGCCATATACAAACATATAGATATCGAGTGTGATTTTCCGTTTATACGACAGTTGGATGGCATAATCGTGTGTATAAAAAAGAAAATCAAACAATCAAAATCCAAATTATTTTGTACAAGAAACTACTTTCTTCTGCCACTCACTCACATCTGCAGCTGACGTCAGAACAGCAGAAACTGTTGCTTATTCACAAATGTCACTTTTGAGTATTTGAATGATTATCTAGCCTAATATCTAAAGTGATGACAAAACAGACGATTTTTCTGACATTGTAAGATTATACGTCTGAATGGCATGAAACAACATCAGTCTACAGAAATTTTCCAGTATTTCTCTGTTGCAATTGGGATTTCAGAATAATCCTGATTACCTGATTGAGAGAGATTGACTCAGAATGTCACTTACTTGATTTATAATGATTTGTTCAGCTGTAGTTTGAAATTTACGCTGAGAAAAGACAGTTTTTCTCCCCTAGGCACTTAGTATGTGGCCTCTTTTTGTGGCGGAACGTCAACCGTCACTTTCTTTGGTCTGCTCAGACAGGCTGATGGCAGCCGATGCACTAAATCTGATGCTCTGAAATTATAAATATTTAAAAATAGGCACTATCCTTATAAATAAACTGCATAGTTGCAATTTAAACAACTACATTTTCGACTAAAAAGCCTCGAAAGTACATTATGTTGTCCAACAGCAGTAATATTTGTCAAGCTGTAGAGTGTCTTCTGCTTGTCACTGTATGCAGGCAGAATAATACACAAGAGTGAAGGGTGAAGAGGCTGTACTACTGCTGTTGTTTGCAGAATATCAGCCAATCAGATTCAATGACCAGACAGAACTGTTGTATAAAATATAATAAACAATCTACAAGCAAAGATAAAAGCAATGAAGAAAAATATACAAATGGTTTAGGCTTCTCTGGGGAGTCTAAATGTGTCCAGGTACAGAAAATGAGCAATCAATTATAAAACAATACTCCATAGTCTTCATTGTATAAATAGTTCAATAAAATTAATCATTGTTGAAGTCACAAACAGTCTATTTTCTTATGCTTTTATAGTTCTAAAATCATCATACAGTCACAGGCTGCGATGTGACTATTGCGAATGATCAGATTGGGGCATCGTTTTAGCCTGCCGTGATGCATTTTTTTTCTCACCTAACATCCACCACTTTTGCAATTTCTCAGCATATTCTAAACTGATTGAGATAATCAGCCATCAAACAGACAGCTTGTGTAAAATATGCTTCGACACAATGAGCTATAGATAGCATTCCACGGCTAGAAACACAAACATATGGCTCGTTTGTATTCATAATTCATGGATTATGCATGGCATAAATTGCAGAGCGCTTTTCAGTGGAGCAGAGTAATCCTGCTCTGCCTTAAGTTGTGCTGTTAGTGAGCCGACAGAAGAGCGTAGGATGATTGAGAAGAGAAGTCTTCATCCCTTCTTCTCCTCCTACCTGGCTCTCTAAACCTCTGCCTGTTCTCCTATAACAAAGGGCCATAAATCCACGGCGCTCGGCTTAAATGTGCCGAGCTCCTTCTGCTGGAAGTCCTGAAGTAAACACGCGAAAGGTTAGGAGGGGTCATGCTGTAAATTTATTTTGGAGTTTTATACGGTCATAAATGAGTCAGGAGCAGATGACGTGCAAGCTGAAATAGGGATTACTGTGCATGTCAAAGCCTGTATACGGCAAGTCATCCAGAAATTAAAATGAATATTAATTACATTTCATTACAAATGTCTTGTGTTTTCTAAATGCCTCATGACTCATAAGCATGAACATAAAAAAAGAATAATGTAATTAAAATACAATTTATTAATTTAAAAAATAGATCAAAGTTGTGTTGTTGTGTATACTCCGAGTTCTTTATTCCTGTTCCCCACAACATTTTGTAACATTTTAGTCAAAATTTTTAATCAAAGTAAAATTTATTTGCAGAATTTCTTAACAAAGAAACTTTTGAAAAACTCCATATAAATACTCCGGTTTCTTACAAAAAATGAAACATTTTGTAACATTTTAAAACATTTTAAAGGAGACCTATTATGCACCTTTTAACAAAATGTAAAATAAGTCTCTGACATCCATAGAGTGTCTATGTGAAGTTTCAGCTCAAAATACCACACTAATTTAGTTTTATAACTCTTTAAAACTGCCCCTTTGATCCAAATTGTGCCGTTTTGGTGACTGTCACTTTATATTCAAATAAGATTGTGCCCCCAGCTCTCTTTTCAAAATAGGGTGGATCTATAAACACACGTGACACACTTAGTGGCAAATTCAAAACTCTAATGGCTGACGGCTGCTTCTCACTCAGGGCTGTCTATGCTAATGATGGAGAAATGGGCGGGAATTTGAAGCTGCCCCTTTGATCCAAATTGTGATGTTTTGGTAACTGTTGCTTTACATTCAAATGAGCTCACAGCTATCTTTTAAAAGAAGGGTGGAGCTATAAACATGTATGTGTCACCATAGTGACAGATTCAAAAATCGAATGGCGGAAGGCTGCTGCTCACTCAGTGCCCTCTATGCTAATGAGGGAAATATAGGCGGGGCTTTAAAAATGCCGCTTTGATCGAAACTGTGCCGTTTTGGTGACTGTTCCTTTAAATTCAAATAAGATTGTGCTCCCAGCAGAGGGTGGAGCTATAAACACCAATGTGTAACTAAAGTGACAGATTCAAAACTCTAATGGCGGAAGGCTGCTTCTCACTTAGGGCTGACTATGCTGAGTGAGTAATGGGGTCGGGACTTTCTTCTTCCGATAACATGTACAAATGGAAAATTTCTACAGGCTGCTTTTAATTTATTTATTTTTTTACAATTACTGGCTGGCTATATTCACACACTTCACAAACCCCTTATAATTTTTTTTTTTTTGCATAGTAGGCCCCCTTTAATCAAAATACCACTTAGAACAGCAATAAAACTACACAAAAACAGCTTCTTGTCATAAAGATACAGTCAAAATGTTAATTCTGACAAATTCAACACATAACTGTTGTCAGTTTGTGATTCTATTAACTGATACATCAAATAAACAGGTGCAAATGAGTCATTAATTTGTGAATCACAGTACTGTATGCTGTTTTCACACAGACAAATGTATTGCATGCTTACTTTATATGCACTTTATTACCGGGTTCAGTCCAAACTTATAACTAGCACTGCTAAACTATCTTTCTCCTTCATTCTACATTCAGTATCACCTGAAACTGCATACATTCTTTCAGGATCAACATAACACTGCAAGTATCTCTGACGGCGCTCATATTTAAACAGCATTAAAGGTGCGCTTTAGACGAAATCCATATTCTCTGTGTGTCTATAATCATCGCTTTAAGCCACTACACTCCACCCTGTCTGTGCTTTTTAGCAGCTCTGGAGGACGTGGGCTTTTGGGGTGAGGATGTATGACGCCAGTGCCTGACCACCGTGCCAGGTGAGATCACAGGATGCATGCAGACACACGCATACAAACCTGCACACGGCAGCTGGCTCGTAATAGGCACAGCAGGAGCCTCCGTCAGCTGCCGGAGGAAACTCTTGACCTCTCGCCTGCCTCCACCTCTACACCACCACTGCCGATTACACCCATATGTTCACCTCGGCCTTCACCAGCTTATAGATGGAGCAGATGTGGCTATGTAGTGTGCACACTTTACTAGGGCTGGATGGTATGATGATGTAGATGATGATTTAGGTATTCGGGATGTAGAAGAAGATCAAATTTTATAAGTACTAACTGTTACCAAGGAGAGAGTGACAATGGAATGAGGATCCACGTGCAGCTTTATAAAGAGATGTCAGATATGCAATGGTAAAATAGGTGGCAAACAGGATCATAAAGGTATTCCAAGATCGTATTCAGCAAACAACAAAAACAAAGAAACAATGGAAGGTTCACTGAACACGGAAAGACTAAACACTGGAAACGCTACATAATGTACAGGGATAAACCAATAACAAGACCTCCAGCTATGTGTGTAATTTACAATGATTCCGGAACAGGTGTGTGTGAGGTGCATGATAGGATATGCAGTTCATAAAGTGACAGAATTGTAGGCAGGGTGAAGGTGCATATGCATACCAGCGATCTGCAAGCCTGGATCGCTTATGATCGTGACACTAATAAATAGTCAATCTCTTAATAATAAGCAGGTAATAAGCCACTAGTTAATAGTGGAAATTGGAATAAAACTCATAGAAATATTACTTTATTCCTAAATGTGTATATATATTTAGCACAACCTGTGAACTATTTTACATTTCGTAGTTTCGAGGCTAAATCATACGAGTTCAGTATAAAAATTTTGATTTGTAAAAGGAGCCGTGGCACCAAACCCCACCCTTAAACCCAACAGTGATTGGGAGATTAACAAATCATACAAAAATGTATGACAAAATTCATATCAATTGCCAACTAAATAAAAAAGTTATGATTTGATGTGAGATATTGTTGGCATATTTAATTCTACTAAGGTTATTTTATCAAAATTATAAAACACAACATATTTCTGAATCACAATAAGATTTCTAATTAAACAAATTTTCATTTTTACCTTGAATGGTCTTAACGGTCCAATTGAGTGCATACATTTCAGCATCCGCTACTTTTTTCTGTGCCATTGAATATGCGTGCCTTTGTTGCAATTTTTTGAAAGCAAAAACATAACTTGTCTTTCGAACATTTAAATCAGCCTTTCACTTTGATGAAAACACTTTGTTCTCACACTTGCCAGACAAACTAAGGTACTGTATGCACCTTTGGGGTGATCTAATAACTTGTACACAATTAAAGGCCATTCATACATTTGTTAATTTTCCCTTGGCTTAGTCTCTATTTCAGAGGTCGCCACAGCGGAATGAGCCGCCAGCTATTCCAGCATATGCTTTACACAGCGGATGCCCTTCCAGCCGCTACCAAGTATTAAGAAATGCCCACACACTCTCGCATTCACACACAAACTCATACATTATGAACAATTTAGTTAATTTATTCACATATACCGCAAGTCTTTGGACTGGGGGAAAACTGGAGCACTGGAACAAACGATTACGGCTTTCTGTCCACACTGTGAAGGCCTGACATTTAGGGTTCTAATGAATCTCTAATATTTTTTTACAGCCATTAAGTGTTAATTTGACCATTTTATTTAAGTGCTACACAAAATAAATAAATAAATAAATAAATAAACATTATGAAAAATTACAGAATCAGAAGACAGAATCTGTAAATCATGTAGTTCTTCATGTGCCTGCTTTGTGCTATTTACATTTTTATGCTGGAATTAAATAATAAAAATGTTACTTCTTTATAATGTGCTTCATGCTTTTTTACTAGCTTTATTTAATTGCTGTCCTGTGGCAAAACATGAGGGAAATTGTGTTATAGGCCATAGATGTAAATAAAATGGAGTGCAATCTGAATGTACCAGTTAGTGGTGAAATATTTGCTAATTAAACGATCACGCCAAAAGAATTTTGTAAGCACTTTACTATACTGGATTTCTCTGCATCATCCTATAGTGAGCTTTCATTACATTTCATGCAGTACGATAATTGTATTATTTTGTGATGTCTCAGCCAGGATGAGAAACTTTGGAAAATGCTAGTGTGGACAATGAGTGCTCTGAAAAAATGTATCCCAAAATAATACAAACACAGACAGCATGTGATCCTGAATTCAGTTCTTTTTGTGCTTAAATGGCCAAATAAACACAATTAAAACAAAACGCCCATTGTATAATTTGTATAAACAAATTTACGTATTAAGTAAAAGTAAACGGAAAATTAAAGATAATATGTGCGATAATAAGAAGAACAGATGTGTGATATTGAGTATAACATATCCCTGCATTATCTATGATCTTAACAAAATAAAAAAAATCTAAACTGAAAATTCATACTGTTTATTTCTATGCATATTATCACTCTCCCCTTATACACTTTTTACAGTTGAAGTCCAAATTATTAGCCCCTCTGTTTATTTTTTCCCCAATTTCTGTTTAACGGAGAGATTTTTTTCAACACATTTATAAAATTCATAGTTTTAACAACTCATTTCTAATAACTGAATTATTTATATATTTTTGCCATGATGACAATATATAATATTGTACCAGATATTTTTCAAGACACTTCAATACAGCTTAAAGTAACATTTAAATGCTTAACTGGGTTGATTAGGGTAACTAGGCAGACTAAGGTAATTAGGCAAGTTACTGTATAACGATGGACTGTTTTGTAGACTATCGGAAAAAAATAGGAGTTAATAATTTTGACCTTAAAATAGTTATAAAAAATTACCAACTGCTTTTATTCTAGCTGAAATAAAACAAATTTGACTTTTCCAGATGACAAAATATTATCAGACATACTGTGAAAAATTCCTTGCTCTGTTAAACATAATTTAAGAAATATTTAAAAAAGAAACAAAATTTAAAGGAGGGCTAATAATTCTGACTTCAACTTTACATAGGGGTGACAAAACAGTGTTGAAAAGTGGTGAAAGGATGTGTAATCTGGTGTCTTATATAATTTCCTCCTACCTAATTTTGAAGTCTACCCATGGCTCTATCCATACAGCTGTATAAATGCAAAATCATAGTGTAATTTAACATAAAACACTTTGAAATTACATAAACTGCTGAAAGTGATAAATATTATTGTATATGTTTAAATGTCAGCCTTTGTATCAACCACCTAAGTACTAGGCACTTTTATAATTATTTTCTCAGCCATATTTGACTGAAATTTCATTTTGTTTGTTTTTTGTGTTACAAACTTTTGTGCTCAACAAGTCACGTTATTGATGACAATACAGTCTCTTACTGAATTGACCATGAAGCAAACTAACACCAACTCGCACTAAATACTAGGCTTATGCTAGTTTTGTTGATTAAAATCATCAAACAATGTAAATGAAATATGACAAAAATATGCTGCAGTGCTAGAAACTTGTATTATTGTCAGCTAAGTGAACAAGTTGCTCATAACGAATCTTCATTCACATATAAATCTCTCCCTCCGTTAGACTGTGAAGTCAAAAGCAGAAGTGTAGGTGTGGTCCAGCACATGGATTAAAGTAAATGTAACAGAGAGGGATGAACACGCGAACACGCGCTCTTTGTCAACAACGGCCCTGTGGTCATGTATCCATCGATGTAGAAAAGTGATGTAAAACTATAATTTTCGTAATTAAAACAAAATATTTGCATAACGACGACGCAGTGGCACAGTAGGTAGTGCTGTCGCCTCACAGCAAGAAGGTCGCTGGTTTGAGCCTTGGCTGGATCAGTTGGAGTTTCTGTGTGGAGTGTGCATGTTCTTCCTGAGTTCGCGTGGGTTTCCTCCGGGTGCTCCGGTTTCCCCCAGAGTCCAAAGATGGAATTAGGTAGGCTAAATTGTCCATAGTGTACGAGTGTGAATGACATGGAAGGGCATCCGCTGCATAAAACACATGCTGGATAAATTGGCGGTTCATTCCGATGTGGCGACCCCAGATTAATAAAGGGACTAAGCTGACAAGAAAATGAATGAATTTGCATAAGGACCACCGGGAAAACATCTGATCAGATATATGTGTATATATCTCTGCCTCGGGATGGCCAGTCCTCCACTGCACCTTGATCCCACATTAATTTCAAAGGAGCAATACCCTGTACTAAAATGGCAGCTATTTTGATGCATTACTTCCAATAGACAACAACAACAGCGTATGTGACATCTTATGTAAATATCGATGGGCTAAAACAAGATTAAACTTGGGCCATCAGTAAAAATCTAATAGACATTAAAGAATAGCCCAAAGCTAAACTAGTCATCAAACAGACAGATTAGACAGATCTTATAAGTGTAGTCATTAATTTCTCTTTATTTGATGACTAGTAGTTTTGGCAAGATTTTTACTGACAGCCCAAATCTAGCCTTGTTTTAGCCAAGACAACTATGTTTAGACATCTATTAGACATTTTTAAAAAACTAAAATGCTTGAATGTATATTTTTATAGTATAATGTCATATCACTCACCTCCTAATACACTATCTTAGTATCAAACAATAGAAAACAGCATCTGGTCCACTTAACGTCTACTCATTTATATAGCTGAAACATCACATTTCATGTAATCTGACAACATCAATAACAACAAATCTCAAAGGCCGTGTTTAAACTCATTCCACAAAATCAGCCCTGAAAATGTAAAAAAGTCAGCAGATTCTGCCTGCGACGACTAATTAAAACAGCCTTTTTTTGGACAGCCTAACCCTTCCCGGAGCACTTACAATCCCATGATTTGAAATGGATGTGCTAGTGCTTTGGGTCTCTGCGGATGCTTCCCAGGCACTGAACAGATCCATTTCCTGCTGAGCTGCTGTTTGCTGGAGGAAGTGGCAAAAGCTGCAGTGGAACAGCCTGTACATGAGCACCCGCCTCTGGGGTCAGCGGTCCTGTGAGAGTCAACCGTCTATCTCACTCCCAGCGTCTCACAGCTCAGCACTCTCTCTGGGAACGGCGGGATGGAGATCAACATAGGCAGAAAATCCAATTAAGCCGCATTTTTTTTGGAGAATGCACTCAGAAATGTGACATGCACAAACTAAAATTTAGAGGCGGTACGGGGCCGGAGGCTGTGAAACCATCCGGTGAGGATCAGAGGTAAAATACTGGGGTGATGAAGAAAGAAAGAATTTTTTTTTTTTTTTTTTTTGACAGAATGATTTGATCTGAGGCTTGGTTCAGTGAACACAGTACACATTTGGAATTATGCAATTTATGTAATTATGCTTGAAGATGAGGTCTTAAAATGCAAAAATAACAACAACAAAAATAGTTTCAGGCCATGCAGATTACAGTATTTGCTGTTGTCATGACAATTAGCGTGCATCGTTTTGTTGTGTATGAAAGTCAAACAAATTTTAAGTGTGATGCATTGTTTGTCTTGATTGTGATTGCTGCTTGTGTAATACACTCTCTGCACATAAAAAAGTTCAAAAGTAAAAAAAATCTTTTAACTGCTTTAAAATACAGCAAAATGATAAATGTTACATTAATAATTAAGCCAATGTAATTATTTATTATTGAATTTACATCAACCATTACTTCAGTGTCAGATGATTATATAAAGTTGGAGTCAGAATTATTAGCCCCCCTGTTTATTTTTTTCCCCAATTTCTGTTAAACAGAGAACAGATTTTTTTCAACACATTTATAAACATAATAGTTGTAATAACTCATTTCGAATAACTGATTTATTTTATCTTTGCCATGATGACAGCACATAATATTTTACTAGATATTTTTCAAGACTAGTATTTAGTCACTAGTATTTCATATTAGGATTTAGCTAAAAGTGACATTTAAAGGCTTAACTAGGTTAATTAGGTTAACTAATCAGGTTAGGGTTATTAGGCAAGTTATTGTATAGCAATGGTTTGTTCTGTAGAATATTGAAAAAAATATTTAGCTTAAAGGGGCTACAAATTTTAAACTTAAAATGGTGTTTAAAAATTTAAAAAGGGTTTTTATTCTAGCCAAAATAAAACACGTAAGGCTTTCTCCAGAAGACAAAATATTATCAGACATACTGTGAAAATGTCCTTGCTCTGTTATACATAATTTGGGAAATATATAAAATAAAATAAAATAAAATCAATGGGGGGCCTAATAATTCTGGTTTCAGAATGATTTATAGACTTTTTATTTAAAAAACAAAAAAGGCTTTATCTACAAAGTCGAACTCTAGATTAGCTCTATAAGGTACTTTTTTGAGCCAATCAGCATTTCAAATACACACACGATGACCAATCAGGTCTAATTAAATAATTTTACCAACTCTTGGTAAAAACAGTAGTGGACTGAAATAAAGCTGAATGCATGAACATATGCATCTTGTTTATAAAAGAACAAGAGCTAGACTCATTTTGCTGAAGTTAGTCAACAGATTCTTGTGTTGATCCTCATTTATAATACATGCCCTTGTCTTAATGCCGTGTACTTGAGCTGACTATAAATCAAACAAACAAACCCCGAATCATGACCACTTAAACCTTGATATCTCATGAATACACAGTAGTACAGCTCTGAGGAATAACAAAAGAATAGAATAGAATCATCTTGGCCTGAATAAAACATGTGACTACCAGCATGTGATCAACATGCGACACCTTCATTACGTAGGTACATGATGACCTTACACCACAAAGCCCTGAGATTCACATCGCCTCTTCTTGAGCGACCCGATCAGAGCAGCACCTGCTAGGCACTGTGCAAAATGTACCCTTCACGCTTCTCTCAGAGCCAGTCCTATCCAGACACAGTCCCTAGCCGGCCCCTCTTGAGGCTCTCAACAGAGCTCTATGTGAGTTGAATTTCAGGCTGCATGATGTAGCTGCAGTGAATCCTACTGTTACTGATGATATCATTAAATATATTGGAAAAAGATAACCCAAAGCTAAAGGGGCCAAAAATGCCTCACTACAGTTAAATCTTAATGTGAAACTGAATTAAAATGTTGATTGCATTACATTTAGAGCTGCACAAGTTACAGTATATCATATTTATTTTTACACAAGTTTCATCTGTTGAGGTATGTGAATGCAAGAACTTTGAAAACATTGCTTGGGTATAATCATAAATTATTTTCTGAGATTATTCAACATTGGACCTTGGAACATTGGAACATTGGATTTGGCCTAAAATCAAAATCTTGATTAATTAAACATTTTAACTCGATTACAATTAATAAACGATTCTTATATTTACTTATTTTATTTTTGCCTTTTCCGCACCACCAACACTCATCAACGTTACCAAGTCGACCAATAACAGAGCCCAAAAACGTCGCGACGTGTAGTTACATTTTTTTAAATGTTAGCATCAGACACAGCGAGGGGTATGCGAATGCGTGAAGGCTGCACTAGATCATATGCTGCACTCGACGCAGAAGTATAAACAAAGCTGGGTCACATGACTCTACAAGCAATAGGAAAAGTAACTTAAAAAATTGACCTGGAAAAATTTTAATGATTATAGGTTCTCAATGTCGATTTTGTTTACTTTTCGATTAATTGCCCAGCCTTAGTTCCACAATCGCGTGATTATTAGTCAGGCTGAATCAATAAAAGCAGTTAAATCTTCTGTTTGCAATACAATTCTATGGGGATTTCCTGGGTTTCTTCTTCATGGGTGTTTGCAGTTCATGGGTGACTCCTGTGTGAGAGCTCCCTCTGGAGTTTTGATGAGATTCACAAAACAATATAGTATGTGTGCTAATAAATGCATTCAGCACAAATAAGTAAGACTTGTTTTACAACCATTTACTATGCAAAACATTTTCATCTCCTCACATTTAATCAAGTTTGCAAGCCAAAAAATTTTTAATATTATTTATTTCGCTGTGTACTATCAACAGCAGCTAAACAGAGGTGCATGAAGCTCTTCGTAGACTAACACAACACATGCAATCTCTATTAAGGACAAATAATGGTGTGAAAGAAGAAGGAGCATAGTTTTTGAGGGCTGTATACAATGGATTAAACATATTACACTAACTGTTATCGACAGGAAGGGTGCAAGCTGTAAACGCTGAGAAAAAGATATTGTTTGTTTACTGTGTTTAAAACAGAGTTCCTCATGGAATGTTGACAACAATGCAGACTTGTCAAATACAGCCACACCTTCATGCTTCAAACGCAGGGAGGTTAAACAGCCAAATTCCTGATTTATTTAGAAATTGCAGAGTATTTTAAGCATATAGAGATATTGCAATGAATTTTAAGCATGTGAACCAGATCTCACTAGAAATGTAACCTGACATTTAAAAAATCATGGTTCCATGCAAATGTTGACTAGGACAACATGTTTTTTCAACAAATGTTTAAGCTTCAAATCACCATATTATAATGATTCCTGAAGGAACATGTGACAATTAAGTCAGTAGCTATGGCAGTTGAAAATTCAGCTTTGACATTACAATCTCTATATATTAAATCCTAACAGGGATGCTCTGATCAGGATTTTTGCAGCCGATACTGAATACCAATCCTTTGTCGTAGTGAAATTGAGAAGAAAAATCACTAACAAAGGAATTTGTAAACACTGCAAATGATGGAAGAAGAACTTAAAAGTTTGGAGCACATATTTGATGCATAAGAAGTTAAAATGCACACCTATACATTCATTACTTCTTTACTAAAACGAAATAGGTCCATTAATTACTGTTTATTGCAATAAGTATATTGCGATAAGTTATATAATTATATATAAATTATATACATATTTTTAGATTTCCAGCCTGGTTTTAATAAACTTGCAATATTGTTAAAAACACAAAACTTTCACTTCTGATATGCAAAAAGATTTCAGTCCTTATATGTCCGCTGCTTGTAAACTCGTAAACAAAAAATTGTGAAATATGAAGGAATTAAGAATTAAGTTTTTACAAATTTAAGGGAATTGAACATAAAACAATCAAATGGTCTCCAAAGAAATGAAGAATTGAGTTGTTTCAGTTCATTTTAAACAGGTAATTTGAACAAAAAGCAAACATCATGTTTTGACTGAATAAACAAACAAACAAATAAATATTAATGAACAACTATGTCAGACACATTGTGCTAAATCCACAGCAAAACAAATGGATCAATAAACCAACAGTCCACCCGCCTGAAATGGTGTTCGATGTACTCTCTGGATTTGCAGTACATATTTCCTAGCAGGCACAATTACAGTAACAGGACTAAATCACAAATTGGCAATTTGTGAATGCCTCTTGACCAAATAATAGTCCAAACACCTTGTCCCAGTGACAAGGAAAACAGCAGGGGCACAAAAGAAGCATAGTTCAATTAATTTGAGCCTTTTGTGACACAGTACCTCGTTTCATCTCATTACTTTCTTATTCATGTGTAATTCCGCTGAGAGAACGTGTCAAGTCATGAGTCACAGGAGCATAAAAATGAGGTGCCTTCAAAACAAGTGTTTTCAGTTTGTTTTGCCTGGAGAGTCACGGTGGAAGACAAGTCATGTTTTTTTAAGGACTAACTGTCCATATTTTAGGTGGCAGTACTGTACCGAAGAACATGAAGTTGCCACTAAAGATCACTTCTATGTGTTCAGTACATAAATGTTAGATGGTTCTGCCTTGTAGGTTAAGTAAGCCAACAGTGTACTACTCCTTAAACAAAGATGCAAATCAAATCAATCTCCCACATTATGTTTTTATAATTGACAGCTGTTGAATGACATTTTAATGCTGGTTTGCCTTCACTGTGTTTAACATGCTAGGAGAACAATTAAAACCCATTATACATGTTTTCTGTTAAAGGACTTTGACAACCTTTGATGAAAGCTTAACAATGCTTTACAATAGCAGCTACATGTAAAAAGAAGTGTAAACAATCCCTTACAAACGGAAAACAGCTGGAGTATGAAAACTATTCAACTGTGTTGCTGTGATCTAAACTCAAACCGCTGCTGATGGATTTATGTTCTAATTTGAATAAGTAGAAACAGGAGTTTCCTATGATCAAACAGCTTGGCGAGGAATGCTACTATGAAAGAAATACGGAGCAACTATTTACACTAAAATAAACATTTTTAAGCTTGTTTTAGCAAGTGAGCTTGTTAATTGCTTTTTATTTAAAAATGCAGAAAATTATATATAAAGCATAATAAAGTATATATAATATATAAAATTATAAACCTATGATAAAATATATATTAAAAGGTACTGACAACCAATATCACAGCCTTCATATGTTTTTCATAAAATCCAATTCTCACACAGCTTTGTCAGCTTTTGACCCAACAAAGATGCACAATGTGTAAATAAGTCTGAAGAGAAAAAACAAGTTTAAATACTTAAATTCTCAATCTTTGTTTTGGAGTAAGAGCTCTAGTGCCTATAAAATAATTTCCACTCTATTATTTTTAACTAAGAAAGGTTAAATTTTGCATTTACGTATTTTTAAGTTGCATTGTTTTTAAATATTATTTTATATTTTGTGGCCCTCTTAAAAGTTTACTGAGGCCCCCTAGTGGGCCCTGGACCCAAGGAGAAAAACCACAGATCTGCACTTTTCCCTATCCAAATACTAAAAGGGGTTAAATGAATAAATAGATGGATTACAGAATAACTAAACACATAAAAATACACAATAATGCTTTAAAGTAGTTAGATTCACTTGAATCATCAGTCTTTCTCTCTCACTGTGTGTGTTACACTGTAATTCTGCTTGTGAAATGTTTTTAAAGCCATATTGTTATTTATCTTTCACTTAATATTAATTATACTCACATTAAACGCTCTTTGTTTCAGAAATTCACAAAATTATACATTACTGTCACCATGGAAGCTATAATGAGACTATAGGCTAAAAAACACCAATCATCCCTTTATCTCTGTCTCCATCAGAATATCAGTGCTGATCGCTTAAAAAAAACGTCAAGGCAATGTTAGCAAACACAAGTAAAAAAGACGTTTATCTACACATATGCAGTGATAACGTCGAAATGCAACGTAACAGAGAACGGACAGGTTAAAAGAAGTAAAACACACCGACTCTCCTGCGCTGTTTCTCAATCCCTATCGTGTACACTACCTAACCAGCCTTACCAAGCGCCTCCGATGCCCAAAACAATGTCTACACAAGCAGCTAGATAGGTTTTGCAACACATCCCTGATTTACAGGATTATTCAAACTTCCTCGCTTTTAGTCTACTCCAGGATGCGTTGTAAACTACCTTCAATCTAACAGTCGAACTATTCCTCTCTCCAAAGCGCAACTAACTAAAACACAGCAAGAGACATGACCACATACTCACATACCAGCTTTAAATGTCGAACATTCTTTTCTTCTGTCATCTTGAAAGACATCAAAAAAGAGGAAACAAAGGAAATCTTGGTATCAGAAAGAAGTATGTGTCTCGACGCGCAATCCTCCGCGGCGCAGTACGTCTCGAGAAAGCAACTTTAGAGGAATGAGCGCAGCGAGAGCGCAGACAGACAATCGCAGGAAAGCGGCTCCTCCCACCGGCTACACACGCGCACAGACTCCCCCGAATGATGGCTTTGAGCGGCTCTGCTCTCCTTCCAGTCAGGTTCTCGATATTGGCAGGGTCATTTATCACCAGACGGCACTCTTTCGTCCCTGTACTGTCAGCAATATGAATTATAATAGGAATTATGGGTGTTACGGTCGACTGGGGACCAGGAAAGAGCGGCCGTGACCCACACCTCGTCTGAGTGTGCACGAAAGCGTGGGGAGATGATACAACATTTGAATAATATTAACGAGAGTCCCAGAGTGAGATGTAGCTATAGTAAACAATTACCCATCCTTATATAAGAGCAATGACTGAGTGGGTCATTTTTATAATCAGTAATATATTAAAAAAGAATCTGTAAGTTTCTGTAAAATCAATTAATTAAATATTCACATCACATGTAAAGAGCTATTTTTTTACATTAGCATTTAGCATGGATGGACATGTCCCCACCAATATCCACTGAATACTGAAATGTCCCCATCATATTTTTAAAGAAAAGTGTAAGTCAGAAACTCAAGTTTACTATAAAAAAGTCCATCATAATAATTTTAACATTAATGCTAGTAATTTCCCTCCACTTTTGATTTATAGCAGGCTGATGTCTGTGAATAATATCTGAAAACTAACTACACAATTAACTGCTAAATGTAAAAGCATAACTAATATGATCCCTGTAAGTTCTCCTATTCTCTCAGAGTAGGGTTGCATGTCAAACTTTATAGGTGGTTCATAGGTTCCCACAAATGTCAAGAGCAAACCCTTGTTTTAAAATATATACCCAGAATACTCATTCATATTTCTCACTTTATATAGCACTTAAGAGCAAATGTCCGATTAAAATGAATAAATATAAATTAAAAGTTAAAGTAAAAATTCTAGTAAAATATAAGTAAAACATAAAACACTTAAAAAAAATAAATGACTAATTTACTTAGTTGAAGACACGGAGGCGCAGTGGTAAGCATTGTTGCCTCACAGCAAGAAGGTTGCTGGTTCGAGTCCCGACAGGGTCAGTTAGCATTTTTGTGTGGAATTTGCATGTTCTCCCTGTGTTCACTGGTTGCCCCACAGTCCAAAGACATGTGGTAAAGATGAATTGAATAAACTAAATTGGCAGTGGTGTATGTGTGAATGAGTGTGTATGGGTTTCCTAGTACTGGGTTTTGACTGTAGGGCATCCGTTGTGTATATGTGGGATAAGTTGACGGTTGATTCCACTTTGGCGACCCCTGATGAATAAAGGTACTAAGCCGATGGAAAACTAATGAATGACTAATTAATTATAGTTCAACCTTAAAATAAAAATAAAAAAAATCTCTTAATAAAATGTAAATGTAAACATTGTACTTTCAAGAGTGCACATTTCTCACAATGCTGTTATTGATGTCTGCATCCACATAATGGCATGCAATATTGCTGTCAAATAAATTATGAAAAAGTATTACTATAATAATGAAAAGAGAAAAGAATGTATTTTGTGACAATACAAAAAAAAAAACAAATATTATAAAATATTAGACTTTTATTTTTTCTATATTTTTATAAATAATCATATTGCGAAGCCATTATCCTGATATTAATATACACACCATTATACAAATAAAAAAACAACAAAAGTAATTAAATAAAAATGATACATAATTTTCACTGTAATGGTGTGTTTTTGTTTTTTAATAATTCAGTAGACCAGATTAAATTCTTCTTTAACATTTACCACATCGGTAACACTTTAGAATAACTATCCGTTATAACTAAGTAATAGATTATAGGTTATAAATGTTAATAGTTTGTTCGTTACTTATAACTGTGCCTTAGATAGCCAAAAGATAACTTACAAGCTGTTAGTTAACAAGTTTTAAATGACTTGTTAACTGTATTTTAATGATTATAGCTGTACCTAATAAATTAGAAACATATCATGAACAAGCTGTTAGTAAATTACTTACTAAAGACTTGTTAAGTATCAGTTAATAGTTTATATATGTGATTGGGACGTTATTATAGTTGCAACTATTC
Organism: Danio rerio; assembly: GCF_052040795.2. Classification (NCBI taxonomy): domain Eukaryota; kingdom Metazoa; phylum Chordata; class Actinopteri; order Cypriniformes; family Danionidae; genus Danio; species Danio rerio. Next base: position 32,370,078 of record NC_141034.1, on the reverse strand, counting down.
TTCATTTATTAACTGTTAGTAAATGAGGAATAGTTGCAACTTTAGAATAACGTCCCAATAACATACATAAGCTAATAACTAACACTTATAGCTAATCTATTAACTCACACTTTGCCAATCTGTTGTTCATAGTTTGTTAACAAACTACTAATACCAGTGAAACTTTGTAGAACAGCAAATTGATGAAATAAGTTCAAGCTACAGAAATCTGATGTGATATTTAAAATAAAACATTTTTGTACCTTAACCTTGTTCCACTCATAGGCTTTTCTGTGTGCTGAATTTTATCAAAGAAACTTTACAGATGATATGCTGAACGTAGTGTTTAATGTATAGAAACACCCATACTGAGACATCACATGGCAGAACAGCAGTATACAACAGAATACAAACCCATGAGGTTTGGGCACTTTTTGTGCTAAACATAAAAACAAAATAAATAAAAAATATTTTATTAGAAAAGTTGTACAAAAGTTTCACTGGTGTTAGTAGATTGGAACAACTGATATGTAAAGTGTGAGTTAATATATTTGTTAAGTGTTAGTTATTAGCTTATGCATGTTATTGGGACGTTATTCTAAAGTTGAAACTATTCCTCATTTACTAACAGTTAATAAATGAAGAATAATCGCAACTTTAGAATAACATCCCAATAACATATATACTGAAGTTTGTCCTGCGCGCTTGCGTTTTTTTTTTTAGTTACTTCTTTGGTTTGGTGCGTTAATCTTATCGTTGCTATTATTCAAACGAAGGTAATGATTCGCACTCAATTGCTTCGTACTGTTTTTATTTTTACTTTTTCCTACATTTTACGGGTGATAACAGACAGACAGACAGACGTTTCAGCACAAAGCCTTCCTCAGTGTGTGACATAATTTTTTAACTCCACCCTTTTATCCCATAGTCAATCACAATGTGCAATAAGTTAGATCGTCACTCTCATTTCATTTTTAATTAATCACACAATAACTTATAATCTTCACAGCAATAACAATCTTCCCATTTCCGACCTCACTCTACAGAGATAAAGTGCATCAACTATTATCATTAATCAGGTGTGCATCAATACAATAAAATTCTAACAGTTAACATTAAAAGTTTTCTACATTTGACAATTACCAATAACATATATAAACTATTAACTGATACTTAACAAGTCTTTAGTAAGTAATTTACTAACAGCTTGTTCATGATCTTTTACTAATTTATTAGGTATAGCTATAATCATTAAAATACAGTTAACAAGTCATTTATAACTTGTTAACTAACAGCTTGTAAGTTATCTGTTGGCTATCTATAAGGCACAGTTATAAATAATTAACAAACTATTAACATTTATTTAACAAGTCATTGATAGCTCATTAACTAACAGTTTATGAATGATCTATTAACTAGTTTTAACGGATAGTTATTCTAAAGTGTTACCGACAATTTGTCGAGACCTGCCCAATATGAGAAAAATAAATAATAATAAAAAAGAAATAAAATTTAAAGAAAAGAAAAGAAAAGCATTATTATACCGTACAGAATTCTGGCACACTTGCTTGGCTGAGTCCTTTTGCATGACAAGACAGACTACCTGATTACATATTTTAAAAGCTTTAAAGCCCTAAACAAATGACTTTAATGCATCCCAAGAATGTATTAGATACACAACCTGCAGTTGGAGTTTATTAGCAGCATCCTGACATTCAGCTAAGCAATGTGAACCTAATTTCCTGTTTTTCTGGGAAAGAAGAGAAGAAAAAAAACCTTTGCAAATTGAAGTAGAAGAAGAAAAGTCATATGGGATTAGCTGTAAAAGTATGAGCCGACCCCCTGTTGAGTGGATCCTACAGCGATAAGGCCATGCTGTCCTACCACTAGCTCATGTCTGGAGCGTCATGCACGAACACTCAAAGCATTAAAAAAGATCAAAACAAACACGGGCTAATTGCTTCCCGGGTTGTTTGTGCAGAAATACAGTCCAGTTGCAGTCACACAGCACTGCTGACAAAACAATTTCCACTTGAACTTACAGCAGAGTTCAGAAATCAAGGGCACTTGTTTCCGACTGCCAAGTGTGATTGACCCGCAGCGGAGGTTCAATGAGAGCCGTAGGTGCAGAAAACCCACGGCCAACTAAATAAACAAGACATCTGAACACTCTATACAGTGATTTTGTTTAATGATATTATTCAAATAAAGCTGTGGCTGAGCAAATAAATGCAGCAAAAACCAAACTGGGCCATTACTCATTGATTTCTTCATTGCAGCTGCTTTAACGGCTTTATGCCAGCGATGCACAATCTCGATCCTGCAGATCAACCTCCCTGCAAAGTCCACGTCCAACTCTAATCAAATACACCTGAACCAGCTAATTAAAATCTTCAGGAACACCCGATAATTATAGGCAGGTGTGTTGAAGCAGGACTGGAATTGAACTTTGCAAAAAAAAAAACAAAAAAAAAAGGCAGCTCTCCAGGAATAGGATTGGGCACTCCTGTTATCGGCTTTAACTGGGTTCTGGAATGTTTCATTTGGCCCTCTGGAACACTTTATTTTACACCTGGTGTTAAGAGTTTTTGTCAATCTGATCACATGTGGACAACACTGCACAGGTGTAAGCAGGGTCTTAAAGAGACAGTTTACCCTAAAATAAAATATCACTTGCTATTAACACTCTCTCAAGTGGTTCTAAATTTATCTCAGTTTTTATTTTTTTTTAACACAAAAGAAGGTATTTTGAATATTAAGGGCTCTATTTTAACGATAGGTGCAAAGTCTAAAGTGCATGGTGCAAAAACATTGGAACATGGATGGAAAAATATGGTTTGCGCCCTGGCGCATGGCCTAACTGCGTTGTGCTTATTCTCTTAATGAGTTATGGGTGTGTTTTGAGCATAAAGTGGATTAAACCTCATCCTTAACCTTAAATCTCATCCCCCATTCCCTTTAAGACACGGTAGACTTTGTAAGTGAAAAAAATGAACGCTTCATTAGCAAGAAAACTGTTAAACAGTCCATCTGCAGTGTGAGGATGAAGAACAAACCCCCTCCATTCAGCCTCTTTACTTTCTCTTTACTTTACTTTTACTCTTACTCTTTAACTTCGTGGATAAGGAAACGTTGTTGTACACACTCCACTGAACACATCCATTAGCCTACACATTTCATTTCGTTTGTAAAGTGCAAATATTTGTTTCCAAACCATTTCTAAATTCAGTTTTAATTTCCAGCAAATGAATAAATGAACAGTAATAAAGAAGTGTGGTCAAAAAAACGGAGTTATATCCAAACACACGTCCTATTCTTATACCCCATATGGTGATGCATACATCACCAAAACCGGACAGGTGAACAAATTTAAACTTGTTTTAATAAAACAAATCTAAATTTGCATATATTAAACAGTACTGCTAATAATAATAACAACACTATACAAATTTAGATTATTATGAATAAACTGAAAAAAGCCCCCGAGGAGAAGAAGGCATGGAGTGTAGTGGTTTTTTATATTAATGTAGAAAATAATCATTTTTGTAACATTTGAATCTTTGATTTTTTCATATTTAAATATTTTTGTGTATTGCTGTACATTTTGTTTATATTAAGCAATGTGTAAGCATTTGGACCTGCATAGGCGCATAACTAACATACTCTGTGCTGGACTATAGAGCAGCTTTTAGTTGGTCAATGGCGGAGTCTATTTCATTGTTCTCAAAGTAGCAACGTGCCAACAATGTGCCTTAACACACCTACTGTATCACATGCAAAACGTGAAAAGTACTGTTGCGCTGGTCTGAAAATAGCAAAAACATCATGCTTCATGTCTTGTGCCTTATTGCGCTGGGCGTATGATAGGGCCCAAAATGTTAGAAACTGGTAATCGTTAGCTATGTTTCCATCTAAAGATGCAAATAAAATTTATGTGGAATACTGGAATATTACATAAAAGATTTGCAAATAAAGCACAATTGAATGTTTACATCCAATGAGTCAAAGAGAACAAAATCATAATTTCCTGATAAACTGGTGCCAAATATCAAAAAGAAAAATTTAATTTGCAGTCGTAGGAGAAGCTGTGTAATTCTTTCATAAAGTCTTTCATACATTACTACCTCAGAAGACAATGCCGACATGCAATGGATATGTGGTGGTGTTTGGAGGTGTGAGACATGGAGCACAGATGCTATAGACAGTTCTGGAGTTAATTAATAATACACTTATATTAATACTGAAAGGGTTAAGGCATTTTAGAATGACCAAATCAACAAAAATAAAATAGATGTTTAATGCATCCCATCAGATAAAGTTTTATCATCACATGATCTGTTATAACAAAATCAAGTGACTTTTTATTGCATATAACAGAATTTATTTAGTAAAGTGTTTTTATTGTAGTTTATGGGCCATTTTTTCTTACGAGATAAAAAAGTTTTTTTCCTGTTTATGTTATACAATAATCCATAATAAAAATAGCAGGATGGAAACATATAGTGACTTCCATATATAGGAAAATAAATGCTATGGAAGTCAATAGTTACAATTTTATAACATTTTTTTAAATATCTTTTTTTGTATGTGTGTTTAATAGAAGATAGACATTTAAACAGGTTTGTAACAAGTGAAGGGTGTGTAAATGATGACAGAATTGTAAGTTTTGGGTGAGTTATCTCTTTAAATGTATTGAGCTGTCCACTTTCAACCACTTACATACAAAATATAAATGACTGAATTGCTTTAATAATGTACACAAAAGACCTCCTACATTCCACCAATGACCTTTTTTGCAAGCTTGATTATATAATTGATTCTGTTTTACTATATACTATTTTATAGTCCATGTGTATACATATACAGTGCTCAGCATATTTGAGTACACCCCATTTTGAAAATGAGTATTTTTATGCATTTCTCAGTGAATATAAGCAATGTATTTTGTTGCATTTAAACAAACAAATTTATTAAGATGTATTGATTAAAATAATATTTTAGACACCAAACATATTAAGAAATAGAAAGATAATACAATTAAATTCAAGCAAAATTTTTGAGGGGTGTATTTAGATGCTAAACACTGTGCTGTACAGTAACACTTTTATTCAACAAAGACACAATTTAATAATCTGACTTTTAATTGTAGTGTATCATGGCTTCTACAAAAAATATTAATCTTCAATAATACATTAAACTATACATAATTTATTTTAAATTGCACAATATTTTAAAAAATGGCATTGTGATATTTTGTTTGTCTGCAATATATATGAAGGTATGAATATAATTTCACAAGATGACATAACTATATTAGGAAAAAAATCATCATTTTGGGTTGACTGGGATTATTTTATTGCATTATATATAATAAACATTAAAAATTAATAAAATGACCAAAGATGCAAATAAAATAAACGATGTTTTGTTAAATTGAAGAGCTTTGAGGAACAGTAATTCATTAAATTGGCTTGAAATCACAGGTCTTACAGAAGTCTTAAAAACACTCTATTAGAATTCAACTTTGAGAAGACCCCAAAAATCACATGTTCTAAAACTGTGGTGGCTGGTTATTATAATCCCAACCCGACTTTACACATCTTGTGATTTGACTATTGCAGATTCACACATTGTGATATCAGTGCTGAAACAATATATTCTGCTATTATTTGTAACATTATTACTGTTTTTTAAATCACATAAATACAGCCTTGGTGAGCTGCATTAGCATTTTTCTAGCATTTGTACATCACTGTTGATGCTGTAAGTGAGCTTTAATCTTCATTAAACTATGAAGTGATATGGCATTACAAAATGAATGTGTTCTTGCCACCCAAGATGACTATATTCTTAAAACAGGCTGAACAAATTGCAAACTGACTGTGGCTTAGTCAACCGAGATGCTCTGTGAGGTCTAATATAAAGGTTTTGTGCTCACATATATGAAGAAAGACACTGCTGTGTTGCCAGAAAGCCTGCAACATGACGCAGCCATCAAAAGAGGAAAACCTGTCAGACGTGTTGAGTTCATATCACTTTGAGGGGGCATTTTACATCCAAAGACTTTACAGCAACACAAAACGCAGTTTCTGCAGCCATCTGACGAAACACACAGATCATTTTGGCAAGAGCTTCCTCGAGAGGCCTTCAAGGCCAAAAACCGCAAGTTAACTGGATGGCTATGGGAAAAATGATTATAACGTGGATAACAAATCAATTTGTACGTTTCTGGAGTGTGGTTATTTTCGAGAGGACGCGCTCTCAAGAATTACGCCTTTTTCCATTTCATGATGAATTAATTCATTCCACTCAAACAGTCTAGTGCTGTCTGGATGCCTTGAATGCTTCTGAGACATTCCTGCCAGTCATTTCTTTATTTATTTTATTTCAGAGGGTGAAATATTACAAGGCGCTGATCAACGGTTTGAGAAGCCTGGGTGAAAGAATGAGGGTAAAACTTCAGCTGACAGGAAGCACAATGACATGAAGGCAGCTTACATAACAGATCATCATCAACACATCAGCGTGAAGATCCAGGGGAAACGCATCGCCGCCCCTTTTTTACCCAGTCTGTTGACTGTCTGAGGCGGGCGACACGCTGCGTGACAAGCTGCCTCCACACGCCCTCACGCGTCACAAACGCAGGAGATGGAGCAGATCGCCTTTCAACTTAGATATGTTAATGAAAATTTCAAACACATTCTGGGTTGGAAATCATTTCAGTTGAGTCAAGCGCGCCTACTCAAAATAAATTTAGTTTTTCGTATGCATACAATACGCTAGTGTAGATGTTAGATGAATTCATGGCTGTCCCAGTTGAAAACAAACAAATTTTTTTAATCAGTTCTGGTCAGTTATTAAACATTGATACAATGTTTATTACAGAGGTGGCATGGTCAGTTGCATATGTTTGGACATTGTAGACATCTCTTGAAAGCATGGGACGATAATCGGTTTTAAGGTTTACCGCAGTTTGGAAAAGTGAAGATTTTACAAACGCTAACATTTTCTGTTATACCATTCCTAAGGTATTTGTAAGTTTTTTAATGTGTTTTTAAAAAAAAATGTGTTTTAAAGAAATCTGTGGTTTTGAAACTAATGAAGAGAGCTGAAGTCAAAGGTTTTTTAAAATAATTTAGCCTAACATGTTTACAGCTCTAAAATATTATTAATGTTTCCTAAAATAAAATGTATTTTGTTTAATGAGGGAATTATTATTATTTTTTACCCAGACAGTTAAAAAAAACATGATTTAGAGCAGTAATCACAATACAGTGATACCATGAAACCGTGATATTTTTATCCAAGGTTATCATACTGTTGGAAACTTATATCATTACTATTTATAACTTTTTGATTTGTCAGTTTTCTAAAATAAATGTTGTCAATTCTAAATCTGTTAAAATTGAATACTATAATATTTAATCAGTTAAAATGTATGAATATGATATAAATATATCTAGCTGTAGAAAATGCCAGATCAAAATAGTACAATTCTCCTTTAGGAGATGTGAACATTTCTAGTAAATATTAATAGTAAATATTTTATGAGGGAAGTAGAAATACAAATTCACAAATTATGACTCCTGGAAAACCCGTCCTGTCCAAGGTTGTGAACCCCGCTTTGCTTTAGACAGTAGTTTAATAACAAGTTTCATTAAAGAGGGCAACTGTTATTGTTGCTAGTTAAGAGAATGTTGTATTTGCTAGAAGACAAGATCAAGTCTCCATAAACTCTGGGGCAGTATCTTTTCAAAGGGTACACTTTTGTACCTTACAGGGGCACATATGTACTTTAAAGCACAACCTAATACCTAAAATGTACAAATGTGTACCTCATATCAAAAAACAAAATCGTACCCTAGAGCAGGGGTTCTCAAACTTTTCAGCCCATGACCCCAAAAATAAAAATGCCAGAGTTGCGACCATCAATATCCTCTGAGGTGGTTATAAATACAGAAACCTTGCATGCAATCACAGGTCTTACAGAAGTCTTAAAAACACTCTATTAGAATTCAACTTTGTGAAGACCCCAGAAATCACATGTTCTAAAACTGTGGTGGCTGGTTATTATAATCCCAACCCGACTTTACACATCTTGTGATTTGACTATTGCAGATTCACACATTGTGATATCAGTGCTGAAACAATATATTCTGCTATTATTTGTAACAATATTACTGTTTACTGTATTTTAAATCACATACTGTAAATACAGCCTTGGTGAGCTGCATTAGCATTTTTCTAGCATTTGTACATCACTGTTGATGTTGTAAGTGTGCTTTAATCTTCAGTAATATATGAAGTGATACGGCATTACAAAATGAATGTTTTCTTGCCACCCAAGATGATTATATTCTTAAAACAGGCTGAAAAATTTGCAAACTTTTTTTTAATGTATGTTAGTGCTTTAAATGGGCCAGAAAGTTTAACCTGGTGTTATAAAATCAATCTGCTGCATCTGACGCTATTACAGTGCCATTAATATAATGTTTTTACCCCAGGGGTCACAATCCAATAGAAGTAGCTATAAGCTACTATAATAACTATAGTAGATAGTAACTATAAACGACTATTTTTCCTCTTCAGTAGGTTATGGATAAAATATGGCAATTCTTATGGTTTAATAAAAATAAATTGACTTTTGGAAATCACCAGGCGACCACCCTTCATTGTCCCATGACCCCTCGAGGGGTCCAGACCCCCACTTTGAGAACCCCTGCCCTAAAGGAACAAAATTGTCTTTTAGGGTACCAATGTGGACATTTAAGGTACTCAATTGTACCCTTTGAATAGGTTTCACCCCAGTGACAGGTTTTGCACCTTCATTTCTGATATGCTATATATAACATATAACATTTGATTCCCCCAGGTCACATTCTTCAAATGACCCAACCTCTAATTTGTTATCAAACATATAGACTCCAATTTATAGTGTACACTTGTAAAATTAAGGTAAAGCAGAGGATGATGACATCTGCATTATCTGCACAATATGAATACCATTTTGTACATGTAAAAGTATTAACACAAAACCTTCGGAGGAAACAACAAAGAAGAATAATCTAAAATAATAATAATAATAATAATAATAATAATAATAATAATAATAATTGTCACAAAAATAACAAGTGGTTGAAGTCCACAGGAAGCTGTGGAGTTAAAGACAGATGGCCTGCATAGTTCTGGTTGGTTTATAAACCTCTGCTGACTTTCATCTATGTTTGGCCTGAACCACAACATGTGCATAAAACTACTGTCAGAACTTTCACATTCTTCCCAAAGAGTGCCTGTTTGAGTTTCATCATGTTTTTGATTAAAACTGTGCAGCTATTCACAATTTGGATTGTTGAGTTGGGTTTGACTATGCATTACAGTAAAATTAAGCATTTGGGAAAAAAGATGGATGATTAAATAGTTGGTTAGGCATAAACACACCACAAACAGATGCACAGCTAGCGATGTCTTGGCTGGGCTGTACAACTAGAGATGACGGTCTACATCATCGCACTTGTTTTTGTTGTTACATTCAGTCGAACAAAGACATATTGTTCCTGACAGATATGTAGAGCTTTATTACGCAGGCTCCATCACTATCATACACAGATGCTTTCACACTGACTAACCAAATTAAACTGCCACAAATGTCAGTTCCACCCTCCTCCGTCCCTAGGGGGATTCTTCAAGCCTGCATAACATCATTCACATATTTGTGACTCACACCCTAACTTTTCATATTTGCTATATATATTTTTAAAGATTTATCTATGTTTATTAACATTAGCAAGGACAACTTATATATTTATTCATACAATGCATACATTTAATGTAACGTTATTCAATGCATGAACATGTTTAAAATGTTATTGAGTCATGATCATGTACGACGTTTTTGAATTGAAGATTGTAAAAACAAAAAACAAAATATTTTAAGGAAAACAACGGCTATAATGAATCAGGGACATCTTAACTTTGCAATGTAATAGAGTTACAGCTAAAGTTTCTAATTAGGTTTTGTTTAACTTCTTTCTGAATATAAATCAGTAAATTACAGGAGACACACAAATGTCACAAGATGTGAGATGTGCAAGTATAAGCAGACCCCCTGTTGAGTGAATCCCACTGAGATAAAGGCCATGCTGTCCTACCACTGGCTATCAACTCATGTCTGGAGTGTTATATGGGAACAAACTTAAAACATGAAAGGGAAAAGATAACTTGAAAAACAAATCACTATCTATGTAATACTTTGATGTAATTTCTTTCAAATAAAATTAGTGATGCTCAACAGATCTGTATCTGGCTTTTAATGCTTATTTTTAATGTTAACACGATAATACAACATTATTATATTATTAACAAATGGATTATCAGCCAATAAATTATGGATTAGAACTTGCTGAATCACTTCATGGCCATGACTGCGTGCAACAGACACTTTAGAAGAGGCAAGACAAAACCGGAGTGTCTATTTACACTCATCCCGATGGTAATTTGAACGCTATCCATGCACCAATGTCTGTTTGTACATTTAAAATGACTATTGACACCTCCCTACCACAGCAGAACTAGTACAGAGAGTATGATGGAGAGTAGGCAAAACTTTTGATGCAATAGACCTGGAATTAAGATCCATCTTTTCCTGAACCTTCTTTTCATCACATAGCAGATCGCAAAAATGAATACAACATACAAACAATGTAAATGGGCATTTATTAATAAAGTGTTTATAGCTAGGGTTATAGTTATGCGGTGAAGAGTTTCTTGTCCAAATAAGGTGGCACCACCAGCACCAAAGAATGTTGATTCAAGTCAAGATGGGTCCATATTTTCGTGTTGTATACACCAGACCCAATTATCTAAAGGCTGCAGCAGAAATAAAGTCTCATCAGACCACACAATGTCTTTATCCGGACTGAACTGTATGTTCAAGTTGCTGTTGCTTGCTGACAGGATTGGCAGCATTGTGTTCTTTTCCTGTTGTAGTTCATCTGCTATAATATTTGATGTGTTATGTGTTCTGATCCGCTTTTAAGCAAACCTTAGGTTTTTTTTTTACAAATGATTTAGTTGCTTTTGTATCAGCCCAAACCATTATGCACATTCTCAGACCTTTGACATTAAAAAAAGCATTGTCACCCACAGAACTACCACCTGCAGTATATTTTCTCTTATTAAGAAAGATCGCAAGCCAGGCACACTGGAAATATGTGCTTTAGCCAACATTTTTGCAAAAAAATAAAATATGTTGTACCGTGTACATTTCGTTGTACATTTCAGATGACAAATCCACTAGAGGGCGCTTTCTAATTTATTCACAAACATGAAATATGTTACTTAGGGTATATTTTGCTGTACTTTTCAGATTTCAGATCACATTTTTCTTGTGCATGCCCATGGGAAGTCAGAGCTTGTCAAACTTTCCCTTAACCCAACCAAAAGTGTTTTTCAAAAGCAGGTGTAAAAGAAAAGCACACTGTGACCACACAGTTTTACCTTGATTTTACATTGCTTTTATATCTTTTCTGGAATTATGCTTCACCGGACATGAACTCGAGCACTCTGCATCAAGTACAACACCATGCAAAGTAAGTGACCTGTAATCTGACATGCCAGAAAAGTTGTCCAAATGGAGATAGATAGGTGAAGCAAACCTACATTATTCAATCACAAATCATAGACACTGTTAAGTGTTTTTGTATTATTAATTGGTGTTGTACAAGGAATTGCTAAAAAAAATCCTTTAGTTGTCAATAATATATCCCTGTAAATATCTTTTTAATTTAAATGGAACAAAATCTGCCCAGCAACATGTATTTTACCCAGAAACTGCATTTAAAACTCAGTTTCACACAGAAATGTAGGCTGAAACTACTTTATTTCCAATGAGCCTGCGTTATGAAAATGCATGTAGATCAGCATTTTCTGAAATTCTTAGACAAAACTGTTAAACACCAGTGCCATATATCAAGTCAATTATGGCCCATTTCCACTGAGTGGTATTGTTCAAAACATTACAGCGCAGTACAGTTCAGTATGGGTCACTTTGATCAGGTTCGTGTTTCCACCGCTAATAATAAAGTACTTGGTAGGAGTGGCTTATACAAGAAAGTTAGAATTAACATCATTCTATTTCAAAGAAGAAAGCCAAACAGGCTGTTTATGTCACATCTACTATGAGTTCAAGTTCATTATTTCAAATGTAGATGCATTTCACAATATACATAGGATAAGGCGCATCTCACATTCTCCACACAATTATATGGAACATGTGAACACATAAACAACAATAGAGGACATAAAGGAGATCCTGCTGCATGTGACTATTTGTTACAAGAGACAAGATTTGTCTGAGCATGGTTCATTGCTGCACGTCGTCATTGTATTATTACTATGTCATGTTTTCACTGTGTATCTAAAATTGGTGCTTTCTGTGTTGTTGTTCTCTTGTCTTGTTGCATGCGTTGGTAACAATCCACTGTAAACCAATAGCTGTCAGCAGTAAGTCTAGCTCCACCTTTTAAAACTTATACTGTTAGGTACCCTTAAAAAATTGCCAAAAAGTGGTACGGTTTGTTATTTTGGTACCTTTGACAATGGAAAAGGAAGTTTATACATACCGTTAACTGTCCTGAACCATACCACTCCGTAGAAATGGCTATTAAATCTTCTCTTCTCTCCATTCTAACACTCAGTTTGAACTTCAGTAGATCATCTTGAGCATGCATTGATTTGCTGTCATGTGACCTTAACCTGATTTCATCAAGTAGGACATATTCCTGGATCAACATCTACAGTATGTTGATTCTGGAATAACATTCCAATCAGCCAATCAAAATTAAGGCATTTGTTTACCATTTATGCTAAGTTTAGGCTTACGATTAGGTTTATGCTTTTCTACATGATTGTTATCCAACTATTTTTCCTCTAATTTACAGTTATGGTTGAGTTTAGGGGTCATGAATAGGTATGAATTATATTTTCAAACAAAAATTATGTTCCAGGATCAACATAGATGTTAATCCAGGATCACATTGTACTTGGCAGAACAATGACATGCGTCATGTGATTGGCTGATGGGATATTTACATTAACCAGCAGTTGAACTGATGTATCTACTGTAGGTGGCTGGTGATTGTATATACAATTCAATCAAGTAGGACTGGAAGCATGCAATTTCCAGAATCGGCCGTACAAACATACAAGAATAATAGACCTTAATTAAAAGTAGGCAATAAGACTAATGACTTTGCAATACAAGTAATTTTCAGAGTAGCAGTAAAACAAATAATTTAGCCAATACAGCATAAGGATTACTACTAATGACGATTCTCAAATGAAATAATTAGTATATGTCACTAACGCCATGTTTATTAGTGATTGGTGAAGGGCTGAATCGATCTGAAGGCTCGCTCATTTTCCATTTAAATCAGACGTATGCCATTAATACATTTCCGAAAAAGAAAAGACAACGCGAGTCCAGATAGAAACTGTACCATTTAAAGACCAGTAAAACGCTCTGCTCCACATGCAGTCCTGGACTAAGTGTCTGTCGTTTGCTGTCAGAAGGAATAGGATCACAGGAGGCTTTAAATGGTGCAACAAGTTGTGCTAAGGGCTATCTGAGCGCTGGCTGTTAGAGAGCAGATGATTGCAGAAGGCAGTGATTTGTTTTATGGCGATGGAAAAGCTTGCTTGATTTCATGGCCTGAAGAGGCCTGTGGAAAGCAGCGAGAAATAAAGTGTAATTCAAGTTGTAAAATAAGTAACGACTGGTCCACTGCACTTAACCATGTGTTATATTTCCCTCACACACACATTCTGGTGATCTCAGAGCCTGTAAAAGCTAGTTGGGCGTATGTGGCTCACACCGTTTGTACAGAAATTATATATTGTGCTGTGTGGTCAAAGTCAAGCTGAAAAATATTGTGTACAGAGGAAGGATATGGAGGTAGGAATGCAAAAGGGCACATCCGTATCCAATGATTACCTTGCATCTTGTCTGATGAGATTCTATGTATGACATATTAGTAATTGATCTAAACACAACAGCTATGATCCACATACCGTGTTTGTGATGTAGTTGTCATCATATCTAAATTATATTTAATCACTTAACATTAGCACAATCTGTTCGTGAATTCTTTTATTCTGTTCTTTTTATTCTCTAAAAAAATCTCTTGTTCTGAGTAATACGTTAGGCCTACTGGGACTGGTCACAGCACTTACTGTACATATTATTGTGCCTTTGTTGATTTTGATTGCTTCTATTGTCAGCTCAGTGTTGAGTCAACATTTGACCTTATATTATTAACACTATTTTCTAGTAAATCTATTAAAACACCCCCATCACACACACACACACACACACACACACACACACACACACACACACACACACACACACACACACACACACACACACACACACACACACACGCTTACACAGTCTGAAAGATATTTTTAATGCCTCGGAAAGCATTTATGTTCACCATGTCTGCACATATTCAGTCAAAACAAGGGTATAGCATAAACAAAAGTGAACTATTATTACTACCTAAAATAACTGTTTTTAATAAAGTTTCAATTTATTGTTAACTAAAGTATTTATCAGCAGTCATTACTTGTGAAATTATCCATTCAATATAATTCTAATATGTTGATTTGAAATGTCACTCCACATCTTGAGTTCATACTTGACAAAACTAACAGGTTATATATGAACAATATCACACTCGTAGCAGTGCAATATGGCTGTATATCGGCTCTGGTGGGAGGTGTACGGGCGAGTGCCTTAATGTCCCACCAGTGACAATATACAGCCATATCGCACTGCTACGGGTGTGTGTGTGTGTGTGTATATAAAAAATAAAATCAAACATGCAGTTCAAAAATGATTTTGTATGACAAACTACTTTCTTCCGTCATTCATTCACATCTGCAGCTGACATCAGAACAGCAGAAGCCGTTACTACAAAGCAAACACTACAAGATTACTGTTGTGAATGTTATAAGGATGCAGGCATTTTTTCTTTCTTTCTTTTTACTGAACTAGTCTGCAGTAACGAAAACAGGAGACTAATTAGAAAAAAAAGATGGCCAACCAAAAAGCAACTCAGGGTTATACAAAAAGTGGCCAACACAAAATACCATAAAATCCATACATTCCAGATATATGGGTCCCATCTCACACTACAATTACTCTAGTATAAATACAGATCGACTTGAATTTTCAAGAATGATTTGATCAGCTGTTGTTAGAAATCACAGATTATTTTCTCTTCCAAGGGCTTATTTTGCGATCTCTGTCACCATCTTGTGGCAGAATATCAAACATCTTAGCTCTGCACACTATAATGGATGCCGACGCGTTGTAAATTATAAATATTTAAAATAGGCACTATCCTTATAAATAAACTGCATAGTTGCAATCTGAACAACTACATTTTCACCTGTAAAAAGTCTCAAAAGTACATTTTGTTGTCCAATGAGTTTACTGTCACTCTATGTAGGCGAAGTAATACAGAAGGGTGAAGAGGCTGTATGAGTGCTGTTATTAAAGCAATATCAGATTCAAGAACCAGACAGAACTGTTGTATAAATGCATATATATATATATAGTGCAAAGTTATGCATGATGTTGGAAATAGATTGCTATTTCAAGATTTTAATTGCTACGGCAACACAAAATCTGATTCTGAATTCTGTTGTCTGTGAACATTTATTTGGCCACATGAAATATAATTAGAACAAAATAGTAGTTACAAAGTATGACATTAATAAACAAAATATTTCTCCAGTTATGAACACCTCCAGCCAATAACATAACCCAGTTGTTTTTGCTCCTTAAGCAGTTTTAATCCCTTATCTAGATACATCACAATTTAGCTTTAAATGTATTGGCTTAACAACTACAACCACAGCTCAACTTGACTTGACTAGACATAAAAATACACTCCCTCCTCTTTCTCTGGCACTTATTTCACTGAGCACTAACAGTTCCCTTGTATAACACTTGTGTGTATTGCCTCTTCCTGTTATATTGCTAAATGCCTCCTCAATTGTAATCACTTTGTAATTGTAAGATTGTGCTAAATGACTAAATGTAAATGCAAAACAATTCACTCTCACATGCTATACAAAAATCATTACTTTAGACAGAATGAACATGAAATAATTGGTGTGAATTATTCACACCAAACACTTGAAATGTCAGCACGGTCAGTCCATTTATGTACAATATAATTTAGAAGCATTTTATTTAGCCTTATTCAATTTCTAAAGCACTAATCAGTCATAAACAAAGCACCTCTTTCAATTTCACAATGCTCCTGCTCGTCTAGACTAGTTTAATTAGTAATGACTGCTTTTAGAGTAACTATTTAGAGCATTAAAAATGCATCACGGTTATGAATGGCAGAGCCTGGGTCGTTTAGGATTAAACTGTCTTTAAACATGTTAGTGTATCTTATCTTCTTAAGGCCAAATCGATGAAGAACTAATCTCATGCACCTCTGCTTTCATTGTAAACCGCCAGACCACACACAAGTCATTAGGAAGCATAATGCAGTCTTGCCACGCTATGAATGAAAATAGCCAGTGAAGATTCAGTGGGAATTAGGGCTGGAAAGGGCATGTGAGATGAATTTGCACATGTGGAACATTTAAAATCATTAACGGTATAAGTCACCCCAAAATAACAAATCTGTCAATAATTACTCACCCTCATGTCAGGCCAAACCTCTGAGACCTTTGCTCATCTTCAGAGCACAAATTAAGATATTTTGGATTAAATCTGAGAGTTTCCATTTCCTCCATAGACAGCAATGGTCCGGAAAGGTAACTAAGAAGATTGTCAAAATAGTCAATGTGTCTTCAGATGTTCATTTGGAATATTAATTATGAAAACTATGTGTGTACATAAAACAAAAACAAAGACTTTATTCAACAGTTCCTTCTTAGTGACAGTATAGGACAAGTGTTAATGTGCAATGTGGACTGATGTATACCTTAGATGTCAATGTGCACGACCTCCGATTTGAAACAAAACATCAGCGAAAACTTGTGAATCCGTACAGTTTGTTGCACATTTCAGAAGACAAATCCACTAGAGGGCGCTGCCTATTTTACGAATATGAAATACGTTACTTAGGGTATGTTTTTCCTGTACATTTCAGATAAACATTTTTCTTGTACATGGCCAGGAGAAGCTCTAACAAGTCAATCCTTGTTAGAGTGACCGCCTCCCATGCGAAGAATAGCCAGTTCAGGGCAAAGTTGGGTGATGTAGGACTGGCGGCTTACATGTGAAATATACTGACACTGAGTGAAATAATCTGTTGAATAAAGTCATTATTTTGTGTAAATATTGTGTATATACACTAACCAGTCAAAAGTTTAGGGTCAGTAATTCTTTAAAATAAGCTTATCCTGCTCACCAAGACTACATTTATTTAATCAAAAATACAGTACTGTTAAATGTTAATGCACCGTAAAATAACCGTTCAAAAGTAGGTTATAATTTAGTTTAATAATTTATTCCAGTGATTTTATTAATTTCAATGAAATGAATTTTCAGTCATATGATCCTTCAGAAATCACTCTAATTCATTAATTCATTTTCTTTTTGGCGTAGTCCCTTCATTAATATGAGTTCACCACAGTGGAGGAAACCGCCAACTTATCCATCATATATTTTACGCAACGGATGCCTTTCCAGCTGCAACCCATCACAGGGAAACATCCACACACACTCATTCACACACATACACTACGGACAGTTTAGCCTACCCAATTCTGCTAAAGTGAATGGGTTTTGAACTTGTGGGGAAAACCAGAGCACCTGGAGGAAACCCACGCGAACACGGGAAGAACATGCAAACTCCACACAGAAATGCCAACTGATCCAGGCGAGGCTCGAACCAGCGACCTTCTTGCTGTGAGGTGATTGTGTTACCCATTACGCCACCGTGCAGCCAAATTATTATTATTATTATTATTATTATTATTATTATTAATAATAATAATAATAATAATAATAATAATAATAATAATAATAATAATAATAATAATAATAATAATAATTCATTCATTTTCTTTTTGGCTTAGTCCCTTTATTAATCCGGGGTCGCCACAGCGGAATGAATCGCCAACTTATTCAGCAAGTTTTAACGCAGCGGATGTCCTTCCAGCCGCAACCCATCTCTGGGAAACATCCACACACACACACACACACACACACACACACACACACACACACACACACACACACATTACGGACAATTTAGCCTACCCAATTCACCTGTACCGCATGTCTTTGGACTGTAGGGGAAACCGGAGCACCCGGAGGAAACCCGCGCGAAGGCAGGGAGAACATGCAAACTTCACACGGAAACGCCAACTGAGCCGACGTTCGAACCAGCGACCCAGCGACCTTCTTGCTGTGAGGCGACAGCACTACCTACTGCGCCTAAAGTACTTAACAATTTAACTTACAAATGAAAAAATTGATGAACAGAATAATTTTATTTAAATTATTAAAAAGTAAAAAAAAAAACTGACCCCAAACGTTTGACCGGTAGTGTAAGTATTCTCGTAGCTTAAAATTATTCAGATTGAACCTGAACTGGCATATGTATTATGAGATGTGGACTTTTCTGAAAATCTCTTATTTTTCTATTCAGATGCATTTACTGGGGTTTGGAACATTAGAGTATAACAGAATATCCATATTTGGGTAAACTAACTCTTTATGGCAACATACTGCAGGTGAATAAGGTAAAAAATAAAACACTAAACTTCACCAGTTGATTACGTAAAGAATTAAGGAAAAATATAATAATAATACGCACAATGTTTATTTTTGTTTTTACAAAGTAAATTTTAGGTATTTCTTTTTGTCACTTCATAATTTAGAAAATACTCTGAACTGCCAAACAAAAACAACAAAAAAAAACAACCAAAGCAGAAAAGATTTATAGAAATTTTCAGTTGAATAGCATGCTCATAAAACATTCACAAGCCCTATGATGTTTTGTATGAATTATAGGACTAACTTCCATGAAACTGTGAACCCGCTGTATTTACTGTGGTGTACAAAGAAACAATGTGTACAATGAGGTGTCATTATTCAGTTCATGCATTCATTATTTAAAGGCAATTAATTACAACTAACAAATTACTTTCAGAAGGCCATGAATAACCTCAACAATTTGAGATGAGTCTAGCAATATGACAAGTGTAGCAACATTACAGACATTTGGAATATCACTGTACTGAAGGGAACACAAAGAGCAAACAATTTGGAGAAGCAAAACAAAGTGAATTCAAAAGACAAGCCACAAATATGCTTGTAAAACTAATGTCACATTAAAATACCAAGCGTATGTTATTTTTATGAAGGATAAAAATAAAGCCCAAACGTACTTCTCACTCAGTTTGCACTATGTATACAGATTAGTTGTGGTGCAACCTTATTGTTTGAAGTGATTCATTTCTTTTTAATGAATTCTTTTGAAACGCAGTAGTCAAATGCAGAAAAAGGTGGATAGGCTGGCAAATTATGCATGAACATATCCCTCTCTAAAACATTCAGACAATGAATATGATAAAAATTAAGTGAAATTTGGTGCTGCTGATTTGGAGCTTTATGGCTCAGTGCCACAGAACAACACACATAGATAAAGAGTAACAAAAATAAACATTTAAATGTATTATTAGTCTTTTCTTTCCAGTAGACTGACTGTCTCACATTCACAGATCAAACACAGGCGTCTTTACAGTAATTCAGCAGGCAGACCCTTGGCCTTACGATGACCTCCAAACACACTCACAGGCATGAATCACACCAAGTACTTTAGATGATGTTAAATCTGGATTTATTGGTTAATGGTAAGTGGGCTGTTTGAAGTATCTTGTGTCTGTAATTCCATCTGATATGAATCAGAACTGGTAAACAGTTTCGACTAATCTGATTATGTTCCCTCCTTCCAAGTTAAAAGAAGATCAGAGATAAAAACAGAATGAAGATTAAAACTAATTTGCTGGTGCTGAACAAACAAGCATTATAACCTAGGTGTGTCTTTACACACACAGTCTTTAAAAAAGATGGTGGTTTAAAGAGTTTTTAAGCATCCTAACAATAAACATGGAATATATATATATATATATATATATATATATATATATATATATATATATATATATATATATATATATATATATATATATATATAGTTGAAGTCAGAATTACCCCCCCTTCTTTTAATTTATCTTCTCTTTATTAAATATTTCCCAAATGATGTTTAACAGAGCAAGGAAATTTTCACAGTATGTCTGATAATATTTTTTCTTCTGAAGAAAAAATCTTATTTGCTTTATATCGGTAAGAATATAAGCAGCTTTGATTTTTTAAACACCATTTTAAGGGACAAATTATTCACCCCTTTAAGCAATTTTTTTTATTCGATAGTCTACAGAACAAACCATCATAATATATTAACTTGCCTAAGTACCTAACCTGCCCTGTTACCTTAATTAACCTAGTTAAGCGTTTAAATGTCACTTTAAGCTGTAAAGAAGTGTCTTCAAAAATATCTAGTAAAATATTATTTACCTGCCATCATGGCAATGATAAAATGAAACAGTTTTTTGAGATAAGTTATTAAAACTATTATGTTTAAAAATGTGCTGAAAAAATCTTCTCTTTGTTAAACAGAAAATGGGAAAAAAATAAACAAAGGCAAATAATTTAGATTATACAAGACACCATTGGCATTAACACTATAAATTTTAGTTTATAAATACTACAACTACATGTAAAAGAATTAGGTCCGATATATTTTGAACAAGAATAATTTGATCATATATTAAAAGACTATAATTAAAGACTATTACGAATAATACAGACACAAATTTCCAATTAAGTTTAATTAGAAATATTTATACTTTGGTGTAAAATTGGTAAAACATAGCAGTTTGAAGGGTATTGGAAAATCTTTTAAAAATAATTAATACTTTTATATAATTGTTTATTATTTTATGTATTTGAATAAGTACAAACCATGTGTGTGCATATATATGTAAACTCACCAGCCACTTTATTAGATACACCTTACTGGTACCATGTTGGTGAGCAACAATACTCAGGTAGGCTGTGGCTTTGACACGCTGTCCAATTGGTACTAATGGGCCCAAAGTGTGCAAGAAAATATGCCTCCCACCATTACACCACCACCACTAGCCTGAACTGTTGATACAAGGCAGGATGGATCCATGCTTTCCTGTTGCTGATGCCAAATTCTGACCCTACCATCCGAATGTTGCAGCAGAAATCGAGACTCATCAGACCAGGCAACGTTTTTACAATCTTCTATTGTCCAATTTTTTATGAGCCTGTGAGAATTGTAGCCTCAGTTTCTTGTTTCTAGCTGACAAGAGTGGCACCGGGTGTGGCCTTCTGCTGCTGTAGCCCATCTGCCTCAAGGTTGGATGTGTTGTGCATTCAGAGATGCTCTAACATACCTGATTGAGATGCTGCTATGTGGTTGGCTAATTAGAAATTTGCATTAAAGAGCAGTTGGACAGGTGTACCTAATAAAGTGTATTTAAATATATAAAAATAGAAATATCAAAATAGAAAAAAAAAACCCAAAAAAAGCTGTGTTATTCATGCCAATGAAATATTTGTTTTCTAGTTTCTACAGCAACACAGTTTATGCCAAAGGGGAAATAAACAATGCTCCATTATGTGTCCTAAGGTAAGTCATGATCCAGCAGGAGAAAAACAAATAATTAAAGAGAGTAAGAATGTGCAAAACTGGCATGGGTCATGTTTTTCCATTATTTGCGAATATAGACACATTCATAAAGGCAGTAAATCACAAAAAGAAATAAATGGGGTTCCTGAATTCACCTCTCCTCTATTGAAATCACCTCAATCAATACTAAGCAATTGCTTCTGAAGCATAAAAGCATGTGATCATTGGCACAGAAATAACACTGGCTGTAGGCTAGAGCTTTAATAAGACATTGTTGCTTACTGATGATGACCTCCTGAAGGCCATTTGGCGCATATAAAAGCCTGTGATTTATTTTCGATAACAAAGCAGGTAGTATGTTTTCATTTATAAATTAATGTGAAACCTTTCGAAATCAGAAACCAGGAGCACATTGTTTAGTTTCTGGAAAAGCTTCTTTTCCAAACTGTGGTAAACCTTGAAACCGAACCCATGCCAACCCATATACTTACAACACTCCTTTTATTTTAAAAACATGGCTTACATCCAAAGTTTAGCTTTTTTTTATCTAAGTGTCTTACAAAATAATATATCACTTTAAAACATTAGACTGCTTTTATTTGATGCATGGCTGCTTGTTTGATTGTGGATGGTTTAATTTTAAAGTGCCTTTAAACTTTAATTTGTTAAATTGAAAAAAAAAAAATTTCACACTCGGACATTGACATTCTTTATCTAATCATGCTGTTGGGTGGATAATATTTTTGGTCTTTGCACTGTGACCAACCTAAAAAGTATAAAATTGTAATAAATACATAACAACATGACAAACTAATTCTAAATATTAGGAATTGCTAAACTGCACCAAAAAATCAGAAAGTGAATACTACAATGCAATACACATGCAAAATAGTGATCAATCAATCAATCAATCAAACATCCAACCAAACAACAAACCAACAAACCAACCAACCAACCAACTAACAAACCGATTGATCGATCAATCAATCAATTAATCCATCCATCCATCCATCCATCCATCCATCCATCCATCCATCCATCCATCCACCAAGCAATCAACCAATCAATCAATCAATCAATCAATCACAGGTTAACCACAATTTGACCAGTCAAAAGGATAAACTCAAGCACATTTTGCTGCTGGGTTTGCTGACCATGGGATGCTTATTCTGGTGTTTCATTATTTAACATTCTTTAATTATTCAAATGAATTTATCTAAAACAAACAGCATGTATAAACAAAGCAAAATGTGGCCACAGTGGCCAGAATAAGCTGGACCTGAGGCTTCTAATGCTATTCATGTTACTTATATTTTATACATGCAGGAATTACAAAAGATTTGTGTATACCATATCAGTGGATGTTATTTCATATGAACTCGCAGGCCAAGGGGCAGAAATCTGGGTCAGACGCAGGACGCCGAGTCCTAAACTGATGAGATTGGAGATCGCAACCACTCACTTGTTTATCAATTCTAAAAAATGCAACAGACAACTGGAGGCATTTGTTTCTTCAGGAGAAAACAAGAAACTAACAGGGAGCGAGTGGAGCATGAAAGTTGCACATGTACTTGGAATAAAAGAGCAGAATAAACACGCAGAAGGAAAAGTGTGTGTTGGCCTTGAGAAAACAATGGAAAGAATGAGCCCTCTAAACACTCAAGTTGATCATAAAAGACAGTGCCGGGACAGAGAGATCATACCTTATGAAGAGGTACTTTCAGGCAATGGGATTTACAGACACTACATACCATTTAAATGTGGCATAGTATTAGTCAGTCTGGTCTGATATTCAAAATGATATAGCTTAAATTCACTTGGATGCCTCTGTAAAAAATATGTGAAAGAGCGTCAGACTGAGCTTCAAATCACTTTTACATCTGCTGGCCATACTGGGATTAAGCCTTTACAATTTCTCACAATTTCTCTTTTTTCTCTTATTCTAGTTCCAACCATTCAGGCACATTTTTAAAAATAATAAGTAAATAAATAAATAAATAAATAATGTAAGCTTTATTACTCCAATCTTTAGAGTCACATGATCTTTCAGAAAGCACTGTAAAATGATAATAATAATAATAATAATAATAATAATAATAACAATAACAATAATAATAATAATAATAATAATAATAATAATAATAATAATAATAATAATAATAATATTAATAATTAGTATTATTATTATTATTATTATTATTATTATTAATAATAATAATAATAATGGTTTTAGTAACAAAAGTAATAATGACTGGAGTAATAATTTCATTTGAAACAGCACACAGTAAATAACAATTAAGTATTAAATAAATAAATATTTAACAATTTAACTTTTTTTTTACATTTAATAAATACTGCTTTGATGAACAGAATAATTTTATATAATAATATAACAAAAAAACTGCCCCTAAACTTTTAACCAGTAGTTTATATATAATAAATAAATAAATAAATAAATAAATTTATTAATTTATTAAACTTTAAATTAAACTTAAAAATGTATTCCAGTTTCCTTGTCTTGCCTAGCATAGCTGTGTTTTGACCCTTTTGCCTTGTTTTATCATTTTGATTCCGTACTGCCTGTACTGACCTTTTGCTGTTTATGACCATGATTCAGGATTTCTCTGTATGCATCTGTTTTGACCGCTGCCTGCCAGACTAATCTTGCAAATTAACTGCATGTGGATCATCAACTCTGTTGTCTGGCAGCCTTGTGTTACAGCATTATTTACCTTTATTATTAATCATGGAAAATAAATAAATAAATAAACACATAAATAAAATAAAAATATATAGTGGTATGGAATTATTTAAATTGATTATTATGAAAAAAATAAATAAATAAATACATACATACATACATACATACATACATACATACATACATACATACATACATACATAAATAAATAAATAAATAAATGCATGTAGTGGAATGGCATTATTTAAATTCATTATTATGTCAAAAACAAATAAATGAATGCATAAAGTGGTAAAGCATTATTTAAATGTATTATTAATTATGGAAAAAATATATAAAATAAATTTATAATGTTAGTATTATATTACATTATATTTGCATGTTCTCCCCGTGTCCTTGTGGGTTTTCTCTGGGTGCTCTGGTTTCCCCCACAAGTCCAAAGACATGTGCTATAGGTGAATTGAGTAAGTTAAATTGTCCGTAGTGTATATGTAAAAATGTGTATGGATGTTTCCCAGTGACGGGTTGCAGCTGGAAGGGCATCTGCTGTGTAAAACAAATGCTGGATAAGTTGGCGGTTCATTCTGCTTTGGCGACCCCAGATTAATAACGGGACTAAGCCAAAAAGAAAATGAATAAATAAATGAATGAATAAAACAATCAAAAAAGTATAAGATTTAAAATATAGCAGTGTGACAAAACAATGAATCATTTTTGTATGGTGATCTATTCCTCAAAAATGTGTAAGTGTGAATAATCTTTGAATGGAAACTCTTTGCCTCGAGACAGTTTACAGGAATCGAGACAGAAAACATTCATTACTGGCCAGAGCGACGATCTCCGCTGATGTGGAACTCCAGAAGACAGTATTAAGCGTACTTAAAGATTAGTCAAATGATGAAATAATACAGCATGGAAGAATGAGCATTGTTCTGGGGCTAAATTTAATTACAGCCAGTGCTTTCTGGGCTAATGAGACTCAGGCTTTACCTCCTCTGGAAGTGGGTAAAGCGGCAGTAAAGCAGCCACTGGGCATGTTCTCTGAGTCAACACATGATTAAGTAAAAGTCAGAGTACACAAAGACAATCTTGCTTGAGCTTTCACCAGAAAAAAAAAAAATCAAGACTCATTTCATCCTCCTGTTTCCAGTGTCAACAGAAGCCAGTGCTAATCCTAACTTGTTAAATCTTTCTTTTAAAGCCAAGGGCATTGGGGTGATCTCGTTGAAAGATGCGTGATGAAACTGGATCATGAATATTAATTAGGAGGACATATTGTTATGTTTACTATGCAATACTGTTTACCCAATGGGCACTTGTTGTACGCGGATGCTTTAGCTTTGTTTTAAAACAGTTTTTTCACTCAAACATTGATAATCTTTACTTAATCATGCTGGGTTTGGTCTTTACACTGTAAGCAAAAATAACGAAAGGGGAAAAACATTACATTATTTCTACATATTCACTATATACAATACATTATTATAACTGTTTATATCTGATTAATTCATTCATCTGTTGATTAATTTATCCATCCATCCATCTGTTAATCTGTTCATTTATTTATTCATCTGTTGATTCATTGATATATCCTTTCATCCATTTATCCATCCATTCATCCATCCAACCATTGATTCATCAGTCCATCCATCCATCCATCCATCCATCCATCCATCCATCCATCCAATCAACCAACCTACTAACCAATATAGTGGCATACTGATAATAATTGGTTATTATTTATGGGAAAATAAAATGTATCTATCAATACCTAACTAAACACATAATCTATAAGACAGACAATACAAGTATTTTTACATTAGACAAAACAATATTAGGAAGATACTATAATAATATTAATATTAAAAAGGAGGTATTTGAGCTTAAAGAAAACAAGTAGTGCAACTTTTTTGTGGTACATACACAAGTAAACATTGTTTTCCTTATTGAGTCCTTGCAAGATAGAGAGCCCAGTGCATATACAGAGAGAAACTGTGTTTCTACAGGTAGTTTGTCAAAGCCCATTTACCACTCACCTCACTCATTCAGAAATGCACAATGTTTCATTCTTTAAAATAAAATAAAATGAAATAAAATGAAAAAATAAATAAATTAATAAAATAAAATAAAATAAATAAAATAAAATAAAATAAAATAAAAACAATTCACTCAAACCAAAATGAAGTCAACCAAATCAAACCTCTTTCTTGAGAATGAAAGTAAGTGCATAAACATTGACATTAATGTTTGTTATTTTTCTTATCTCTCCTCTGGGTCCGGAAGACCCAGACAGATAAACAGGCTCATTGTATACACATATACAAAGATGAACATCACAGAAACGCATGTTACTTCTTGTCTGTGAGGCGTCTTCTGTTTTCAAGCTGTGAAGTAGGAGATATCTTGGCCGTGCGCATTGAAACGGAGATGATTTTGATAGTCTGGATGAGAGCCATTAGACACAGCAAGTCTGTATTAGTGCTGCAAAAACCCAATTCCATTTCAATTTATTTAAGCAATGATGTCTCACTATTTTTGAGCACTGGAAAAAAAGATACTCTCCAGTCTTGCTAAATAAAAACTAGGCTTTTTATGGTCTTGTGAAATTATTATTCTGCTAATTTAAAAAAAGGACAAGTAGAAGGATGGATTTCTGTGGCAAAAATGGAAGAAAATAGAGCAGACATTAGATTTTACGATTGAATACAGCTATACAACAATCCCCAAACATTTTCTAATGTTGAGAGATAAATATCTAAGGTTCTATGAATTAAATTTGTTTCATTTAAATGTTCATGTATAAAAAATTGCTACGTTTTAATGCTTAAAATCAATGAGTAAATAATAATAATAATAATATAAAATATTATAAAATAATAAAACAGATTCAATTAAATTAATTAATAGATAGTAATTAATTAAATATTAATTAATTTATAACAATTAACTGTGGAATACTTCAGAATTTAAAAGTTTAGCAACTGTTTAAAATCATTTTTTATTCTTGTTAAAATTAAAACACAAAATTTAAAAAAGTAAGTTTAATAATAATAATAATAATAATAATAATAATAATAATATTAGACAACTTGATTTTTAAGAAATAATAGCTCTTTTATTTTGTATTTGTTATTATTATTATTATTATTATTATTATTATTAATAATAAAATGATGATAATAATAATATTAATAAATCATATGAATATTATTATTGTTATTATTATTAGAAAATTTATTTTTAAGAAATAATTACTCTTTTTATTTTGTGTTTAATAATAATAACAATGATGATAATAATAAATCATATTAATATTATTATTGCTATTATAATCAAAAAATATTTTTTTAAGAAATAATTACTCTTTTTATTTTGTGTTTTAATAATAATAATAATAATAATAATCATCATCATCATAGGAGATATCTTTGTGTTTTATTTGTGTATTAGGTACATTCACTGTCCAAGAACAATAAATTAGTCATAATTTCATCAAGTTAAACGATACTTTTATTTGTCATTAAGACACTTATGTTTCAGTGTTTACATGACATGCAGCAACAATTTCTGTCATAAACCAGTACTCTTTGAGCAGCTCTGAAGATAAAGGTCATGTGTCCCCATATAATGAGATGGCATTCATCCAAAATTCACCAAATTCCATGACATTTCACGTTTCACAGTTTATATTGGATTTATGCCTGGATTCTCTAATTCCATCAGTATTTTAGTGCACTAAATATTCAACAAATCAGCACTAACCAAAAACAACTTTTGACCATCATCTCAAATGAATAAAACAATAATATAAACAAACACTTCTTATGAATGTTGACAGCTATAAATATGCTAGGTTTACAACTTGGCTTAATAACGAGCCAATTAGATGGCAAATAATATGGATTAGCGTGCCAGTTTTGAGATTTTAATTCATTTCCGAAGCTCCGGCATGAAAACGGCAGCTCCTATCAGACTGATTGCGATTGAGCCCTTAGGATGGGCTGCAGCAATCCATCATTTTGACATTTTGGGAGCAAAGTATAAAAGTTTAATGATGGCTGGAGTCACTCTTTTGACATCTTGTGTTGGTACAAATGTGAATTTATTGCATCCTGAAGTCCAAAGTCAGCACTAGTGTTTTCGCACTGACAGAGCATGACAAAGTGAAGACTTCGGCCAAACATCCACTGGGTCAGAAAGTCTTCAAAACTATTGTGTTAGGTCTATTTTTTCCCTCCCTTCCAGTTTGTCTATACGTGAGGGTGACAAAACAATCAAAAGTTGGAGCGGAAAGAACACACCCCGGGCCGTACCAGCTTCTCAGCCCAAGCGCTTTGATGAAATTTAACAGTGTTCCAGTTGCTTTGGAGAAGACGGGACTGCTCTCACCCTTTTAGGGACAGCGTTTCAAAGAGCCCTGAGAGTTGCACGTCGAGCCCTTTGAAGGCTGGTTCTCTCGCACCCGCTTTCATCTGTCTCAACCCAGGCAAGCATCAGGTTTCTAACGGCACGTATGCAGGAGAGAGAAGAGGTACGGTTTCTTACTCCGAATAATAGCTTCTATTTGCAAAAGTATGAGTATGAAGAAAATTGTGAATGTGTTTTTAAAGCAAGACACTGCAGGTGAAGGAAATATTAATATGATTTATTAATATGAATATGAATATTAATATTAATTATAGGAAATAAATAAAAATAACTATCAAAATAACTATCAAAATAACTATCTAAATAAATAAATAAATAAATAATGCATATAGTGGCATGCCATTTTAACTGAATATTAATTATGGGAAATAAATAAAAAAAAACTAACTAACTAACAAAATAAATAAATAAATAAATAAATAAATAAATAAATAAACAAACAAGAAATAATTGTTTTGCTGTGTTTGTCATTTTAAAAATGCAAATAAGTGATTATTTAATTAAACGTGTATTATTTTGCATATATTTCCAGCACAAAAATATCTTAAAATTGGATTTAATTTTATGTTTTGGCACATTAACGTCAAAGCTTTTTACAAATTGGATTTTGGATATTTTTGAAGAATAAAATGTGTATTATTAGGCACATTTTGCATGGATATAACGTACAATAAAATTCTTGAGAAAACATAAATTACGCCAATAGCCTAGTGGTTAGTGCGTCGACAAACACAAAGCATCAGGTGCTTGAGGTGATCTGAGTTCGATTTCCGGATTGAGGTCCTTTGCCAATCCTTCCCCTAATTATGCTTCACACACTTTCCTGTCTGTAAAATCTCCACTGTCCTATCAATAAAAAGTAAAAATCCTTAAAAGATAATTATAAAAAAAGAAAGCATACATTTTGGTCTGTGTCAGTGCTGAAGCGGTGATGTATGGCTCAGCGAAAAACAAACAAACAAACAAACAAACAAACAAACAAAAAAACCTTAACCTGCAGATTCTGTAAAAATATGTATTGTAATTGAAATCTACACAAGACTTGATAAAGTGCTATAAACAACAACAACAACAACAACAACAACAACAACAACAACAACAACAAAACAGGTCGTGTGTATTGTGTATGTCTATTGTGGATTTTTGTGCTTTTTTCATGTAAGAAAAACAGAATTGAGAGGTGCCTGAAAAGAGTATTTTTATTTGCTGTGTCTCATCTTAAGGGAACAAAGAAATAATATTAGATGGCTATGGTTTAATCTGATTCAATGACCTATGCTAAGCTAGGCTAAATGTGCTTTTTATCAGACCAAGAGACTGGCTGAATGAATTCAAAAATGGTGAAACTCAACTGTTTAACTCTAGAGTTGTAAAATGCACAAGCCTATTTCCAAATAAAAGTGGAGTATTCCTTAAATATCCAGATCATGGAAAGACTAATCTTTATAGCATTCGTCTCATTATGAACTCACACAAAAGTCGTTTCATGTCAGTTTGTGAGTAAAAGTCACGATTGGAGTTTGGCTGGTGTCCACCAATCTGTGAGCAAAAAGCACCACCAATTAGAGCAGATTGGCTATTGAGGCATGAAGTCTTCAGATGAACTCAAACAAGCTGCTTGCCAACTATTTATTGACAGGTCAAGGACATGTATTACAATTTTCAAAGAGATAATAAGCAGCTATGATATATATTTTTTTAAAGATTCTGTGTTCCTTTCGCTTCTATTTATAAGTACAGTATAAGCAAAACACATAAACACTTAAGTACTGGCAGATATTAAATATTTTATTATGAATGACTATTTTAAGACACGTGCCATTATTTAAAAAAATAGTGAAGAAGTATGGCAAGTAAGTAACTGTTTTAAGTAAAAGGTGAAACGTTTTGAGTAAAACTGAACCCTGCCCCTTAATTCTGGTACCTTGTACTGGTTACTGTGTTGAAATAACAAACACAAACATGTGGCTTCACTGCACCACTTCCCGTGTGTTGATGAAGTTTATAGTTTTTTGTTTTTCAGCTAAATATTTTGCTGTATTTTTTTGCATGAAGTTTGAATCATCAAAAAAAACTCTTCTATCATCAAATAAACTCTTCTCATGTAGGAGAGAGTTGGCACAGTTCCAAACAGCAAAATGATGATAATAATGATGATGATAATTATTATTATTATAATTATCATGATTCAGATTTTGATATTGTTTACATATTGTATAGTTATACTCTTTTTTTGACACTTCACATAGGTAAACTCATGCTGTGCCTATAACAGGTCTGGTTTAAACTAGACTCTGTTGAGAAATACGCAGATGCATAAGTGTGAGAAAATATCATGTGTTGTGCTAAACAAAATAAATAAATAAATAAAATAATTAAGTAACATGGCACATAACAACATTTCCAGTGTCTGTCTATATGTGCTCTCTACTTCATGAGTCATTGTTCACATTTTCATTCCAGGAACATTCAATGGCTTTCTATTCTCACTGTCAGGGATTATTTTTCCAGCAGGAGAATGACATTTAAAGATGTGGCTCTAAAAACGTAACAAATCAGTACATGTTGCTCTTTATATAACATTTGTGTTAAACATTATATAAAAGCATTAAGCCAAATAAATTTACAGAATTAAGCAAACTAGGCTCATTCTGCTTATGTACTTCTATATACATTTCTGAAATATGTCCCAGGAGCAATGTTTTTTTGCAGTTTTTGTTTTCACGAATCCACCAGAGGCCGCTGTGTACGCTTTTTGAGATCTCAGATTTCTCTCGCAAGTGCCATTCAAGCCTGCTCTTCTCACGTAAATTCACCAGAGGCCACATTCGACTGACTGACTGACTGACTGACCGACCGGTAACCCCCCACCCCCACCGCCACCCCCTTCCCTAAACCCAACCAATAGTCTTAAAGAGCCCATATTATGGGTTTTTGAAAATTCCCCTCCATGTAGTGTGTAACACAGCTCTAAGTGAAGTGAAGTATCCAGCTAAGGCTTAAATCTGTAAGAATACAGTGTTTAAAACTGTTGATTCATCTATAAAAGAGTCGACTCATAGTGCTTCGAACGAGTCGCCTTGATACCGACTCATTAGGTGTTTCGCCATGACGTACGAACGAAACCAAGTTATTCACGTGCACGCGCAAACCCGGGAGATTTCAAACCTGAGGCCCCACCCTCTGACGCAGAAACCCAGACACACACACACACCCACAAACACACACACACACACACACACACAAACATGCCGGTTGATTGAAGTCACACTGCAGATGGATATATTGAGTCTCTACCCAAAGATGAAACCTCAGCATTATAACCAAGCAGTTGGAAACTTCTGGAAGCTACATGCTACAAAGAATACTTCATCTGAGTTTGTTAAAGGAAGGATCAGTAAAGAGTAACTGCTGGACGTCAGGATGGGTTTCTTCCATTTCTCAAGTGTAAGTACGTGCGGTTAAAGTTGTTGCCTCGTTTACTCTAGCTTGCAAATGTATTTAGTTGTGATTTGTTACTTGTAACCGCGTGTACTGTATCAGGTTAACTGGCTATATTCTCTTATCGCGTGCAAAGTCACGTTAAAAACGCGACGCGTGCTGTTTGTTTATGGAGCTCCGTGCTAGAGTTCTGCTCCCGCGATTTATTCGGAAATTTATTCCCGCGCCGCAGAAATCTGGCGCGGGGACAGCCGCGGGAATAAATTTCCGAATAAATCGCGGGAGCGGTCGGTAACGGGTTTAATGTGGGACGGGAGCGGGCTGTCTAGCAATATCACGGATATTGCTATGCGAATTAGAAAGAGAGAGTCTGCTTGGTATGAGAGAGCGTATGAGAGAGAGAGAGAGAGAGAGAGAGAGCGAACGAACGAACGAACGAGCTCTGTGTGCTTTGTGCTGTGTATGTGTTTATACAGACAGCTTGGCTGTCTGGACTGTATACTGGGTGATTTTTGGTTGTGTTCTCCGCTCTAGCGGGACCGGGCGCGGCGGGCAGAAAACGGAGCGGGTTCTCAGGCTAAAACCTGGCGGGTGCGGGCGGAAGCGGGAGCGTTGTCATCCGGAGGTGTGTGTGTGTTTTTGTGTGTGTGTGTGTGGTATGGCGAGTACACGACTGTCTCCTTCGTTCGGTTATCCGTGGCACTATCCACTCGCGACAGACTGTCATCGGTCCAATCAGCGCAGATTAGCTCCGCGCTAAGGAGGGGTTTGGGAACAAATGAATCACTGGACGATTCATACAGGAGTCGCTGGGATAATTAGGTAAAAATAAATGCAGATTATAAGACCATGAAAGTGTTTTTTGACCTTGCATGCATATTAGACTGTTGTTGGAGACCCTTACAACCAAGATATGACCCTATTTCATGTATAATATGGGCTCTTTAAAAAGCACTGACTGCCCAGCGCTCACCCACTTCCCTAAACCTCAGGGTTCTCTAAACCCCACTTCCCTAATCCTCGCGGCAGCCTGATTTTTACCACATTTTCAGATTTTTACCACATACTCGCTATGTTATTTACTTGTTAGTTTTAATTTTGTGGCTTTTTAGTTCTTGAAAAAAGGTAATTAACAAACTCTCCCTTTAAAGGAAAATTTTATATTTATAACTTTGTAAATATTTTTAATACCCAAAACATACACATTTCATACTAAAATTGGACTGAATTCCAACCTGTAAATTAGCACAGAAATATATGTTGACCAACAAATGATGTTAAAAAAACCTGTAAAGTGAAGTGGATTGTATATTTTAACATTCTAAAAAAATCTATATATTATATTCTAAGCCTAGTATCACTGCACTATAAGGCGCAGACAATGTGAAATATTGCTTTGCCATAATCCCCACTGAGAATCTTGAATGCAGACTGCAGTGTCTGATGAGCCTGAACGGAAAAAAAGCAACGTCACTACAACGATCAGCAGAACGCTGAGAGGACAAGACATACAGTAATCTCTCAACACCAACTGTACGAGAAAGAAACCATTTTTGCTCACATTCACAATGCATCACAGAAAGCTCGCTGACAGCACCCCGCCACTCACAATTGTGCTGTAGAAAAATGTCCCGTATCGACTTGTGCTTTTGGTTACTCAGAACTCAGAACATGGGAACAGCAGAAGAGCATTACCTATCGAGGTGTCAGGGAAAAATGCTCCTGCAAAGGGATCATTAGGCAGGAGAGGAAGGTACTTGCACAGTGGGGATGACAAATGTCTGTAAGGGAAGAGCAGAAGGAACCATCCGAGGCAGCGTTTATCAGCCGAGTCAGCCTGAGAATCTTTAATGCACTTTTAAATCATTGCTTCTTAACTGCAATTTGCCACAGACAGAGAGAATCATTACTTTCCGATATAAAGCAACGTTTACAGCAGGACTGGAATACAGAGGGTGGTTCATGGAGAGCTACTTTTTTTGCATCTTGTGTGTTAGCAATAGTTCTGAAATTGACTGGACCTTATCCTATGTCACGAATATGGGATCTCCTCATCTGCTCAGAATACAATGGTACTGTACAGGAAGACTGTGAAGTTTAGTCATTTAGGCATTTATACTGAAATAAACTGTGACTTATACAAGTTTACATAGTTACACAGAATACATAGTTTAGCTAAGCATATGCATTAGATGATGTTCAATTGGATGAAGCACTGTTTAGAATTTTATTCAATGTGAATCTGTTTAATGACAGTATGTTAACCTTCACTACCATTCAAATTTCAAAATTTAGCATGCATTTTAACTAGTGGTGGGTCGTTATCGGTGTTAACATGCTGCGTTAATGTGAGACACTTATCGTGCGATTTGCTAACTAATTGAAAACTTTAATTGTAAACACTACTGGAAAAGCTTATGTCATCCCTGCACTACTATTGTGCAATTTGTGTGTCAATGCAGCTGTCTTTACCTTGATAAAAGTTATTAGGGGTGTAACAAACACTCAAATCTTACAGTTTTTTTACAATGGCTATGACACTTTTTTCAATTCATTTAACAAGTTTCCTAAACTCTTAACACGATTAGCACAACATCCGCCTTTTTTGGATATACAATTAACACATTTCTTGTTGCTTTGACACAAAATGCATCCAGTTAACGCCAATTTAAAATGTTTCGACTTCTTTTACACAAGCTCAACCACGACCAAAACAATGTAATATTACAGTCAAATTTACAAATGCTTTCACACAGTATGTCAGAACAGATAACACCATGTTCTAAACAGAACTTATATAGGCTAAAGTCAAAGTGAATTGAAACAAATTTATTCTCTGTATTTTTTTCCATTTCCACACACACATATATATATATATATATATATATATATATATATATATATATATATATATATATATATATATATATATATATATATATATCACAGCTGATTCCCATCTATAAACCACACTCATGTGTTGAGTTTTTCCCAAACACATGATCATATGTTCTAAAAGAGGACTCGTGAGGTTTTTGAAAGGAACAGTGAGTGCATCAAAGATCTCCGTCACCAATGGGTTCAGGTAAGGTTATGCAATACAGTCAATACTGTACTATACACAGTGTGTTTTGCAGTAAACCACTCTATAAACCTGGAGTTCATTAGTACATATAGTAGATATACAGTACAGTACAGCATTTGCATACACTATGTCTAATTACTTTAAGAGAGTTATGAAGTTGGAGGCCAGTCAAGTACCACATGGAATTATTTATGTTGACGAGGCTGGGGATGTTGCTGTAAGAGAAACATAATAGGCCAAAGGGCCACAGTTACCGTGTCGGGCCATAGAAGATATCAGGTGTAATGTGGATGAGAACATGTGGCAAAATGCAGAAGACGGGGC
The DNA here is from genome assembly GCF_052040795.2 of Danio rerio. Classification (NCBI taxonomy): domain Eukaryota; kingdom Metazoa; phylum Chordata; class Actinopteri; order Cypriniformes; family Danionidae; genus Danio; species Danio rerio. Next base: position 32,334,362 of record NC_141034.1, on the reverse strand, counting down.
AGAACAAAATATTACTTTCGGGTTTTTTTATTGTAATCGCGGTGCTTTGTCTTCTTGTATATCTTGTAGTGATGTCCTTTTGCAAATAAAGTCTTTACTGTAGCAATTCTGTGTCTGTATTTTTTTTACATAAACTGTAAAAATTATAAAGCATTTTTTCCTTCATTTTTGTATTGAACTTTTGCAGTAAAAGAAAGAAAATGTCTGCATTTACTAAACCCAACAAAACAAAACTGTAGTGCTAATTTTACAAAGGAACTGTTATGCTATGTTCACACCAGACACAGATTAAGTCAATGCAAGGATACAAATAGACATTCTGCAAGGCGTTTTGTGCATTAAAACACATATTGATCACTCAAGTTTAAAAATCTAAACTTCAGCGGACGTTTGCGCCGCGATAACCAATGAGGAGTTTTCCCTTGTAGAGGCATGATTATGACGTAGCGCCTGTTGTTGGTGTTCCGAGGGGAAATCCTCTTGCTGACACCTGACAGCAGTTCATCAAACTGGGCTAGGCTCAGTCTGAAGCACTGCCCAAAGTCTCCATCATCCAGGTACAGTTTCTGGAGAAGTTGATAAACTCACAGAGCTGGGTGCACCTCTATAAGGATCTAGTGGACTCAGACATGGCTATGACTGAATATATGCTGTTTGTCAGCCTTTATAAAGCCCAGATGTTCTCTCAATGAAACCCATGTTAGCCGTTTAGCAACAAAGCTACAGTCACCAGGCAGACAGAAGCCCTGCCCATGATGCAAATCCATGTCTATTGCTCAGTGAATTTGACGCACGAATGAGGCAAATTTGACAAGCGAATGAAGAGAGTAAACTCAAAATGTTCACATGTCTATTTACGCAAGAATAGCACAATTTATTCGAGTGTTCCGCATCTGGTGTGAACACGGCAATACTGTTCAAAGAATTAAGTGCTAGAGTACTAAGTGTTTCTACAGGTGGTTTGTCAAGCCCACTCACTTGTGTGAGGCACACTAAGAATTGCCTAATGTTTTGAAGTTTTCGTGTGGTGTGGCTGGGGAAAGAAGGAGGGTCCAGGTTTTGTTCACAGTGGTTTAGGTGAATTCACAATACAATAATATCAAATATTTTAAATTTTAGGAAAACCTCTAAATATTTTTTTTCCTGCAGGTATTTGGCATTCCAGCAGAGCTCTATATGTGTAAATTAATTAATTCTTTACATTTATATAGTGCTATTCTGGGCACTCAAAGTGCTTTACACATAGATGGGGGGATCTGTTAGAAATTATATATACAAACAGTTCAGTACATTGCTATTGTTTTGACACACATTCTGGATGATACTTTATGTGCTATGTGGATGTTGCTTTGTTTATTAATAGTGTAAAGTTGCACGAATAGCTCTCTTCATGCCTGGAAAATGTGCTAAAATTTAAAGCAGAGCGAGGAGACTTTTAAATTTCGTTGCCACATCAGTGCTCTCTACCTACGATTTCCTGCCCCTTCTTTACTCAAAAGCTTAAAAATATTAAATAGATCTCTATTTTTCTTGCTTTGACACACATGAATCACACCAAATGCCAAATGTTCATCTGTGACTAAGAGGATTCACAGAGCTGAACTGAACATTCATCATCTCAAACCAAGGCTACTTTACCCCAGAGAGCCATTGAAATCTAAGATAACTCCATTGATCCCTGAAGGCAAATTCAGGTAAGCTAACAAATAAAGCTTACAACAAGTAACTAACAGCCTACATCAAACGCTCTGCATGATGAATAAGCTCTTTTTTTGCTCTTAGATATTGGGCCTAATAGAGCCATCTGCAATATGAAACGTTGCTTTATGCAGCATGTGAAACATAGATGCACGCTTCAGTGATTCATGCAGCTCTCAAGCATAATGAGAAGCAAAACAGTTATAAAGAAGAGAGACTGCTACCGTCACAAACACACTCTCCGGTGCTTAGTAAAGAGCGGGAGATGATCTAAGCGGCTGTCAGGAGGCAGAAGGGAGGACCTGCTCTGAGAGCCCAGCAGTGTTATCACTTGCTCTTTGGGAGGTCTGATTTCTTGCCAAGGCACAAAGCTAAAGAGACACACTCAGCAGTAATGTGCGCTGAGACCTGAGCAGACCTGAACGTCTAAGAGCTCGTCCACACTGAGATGTGTTTACAGCAGCTGTATATGTAAAAATTTTGTATCATATCACCGAGACCCAACATTTTGAGACCATGGAACTACGGTGGCCAAGAGAGCTTCATGCACTGAAACCGAATAAAACACATACAAATGGGAAACAAACATCAAATAATTCAGAAATATAATTACATATTCCACATTATTCTATGAAGATGTAACTTTGCTGCAAATCCTCACAAGACAAACAGATACAGAAACACTGCAAATAGCACAGACCACAACGGGAATGTTATATGGAGAAACTAAAAACTGATCAACCTGCTATTTTAACTAATGCTGAGTTCACACTGCACAATATTAGCCCCGATTTGTAACAGGTTTTTTGTAAGTGTGCAAAATCAGAGGCAAATTGGTGCTAGTGACAGTTGCACTGTGTGAATTATCAAAGATGGAATCAGAGAGAACTTCCAGCGTGCCACTGATGCCTGTGGAATAATTGACATGCTACAGTAAATATCTGACCTGTCAGTGATTTAAAATCATGCTGTGTGAAAAGAGTTCTGACTGAAAAACACATCTGCAATGACCTTCAGCCAACGAGAGAACATGATACATGGCAGCAGGAGTTTAGAGACCACAATAAAAGAAAACAAGAATTCAGACCTTGAATCTTCAGACCAGGAAAATGTAAAAGTATGTTTTCACACTTCTTGAGGCTTCTATAAATGAGACTAAATTATAATGATTAAAATTCAACACCCTTTAAGTAAATATATATATATATATATATATATATATATATATATATATATATATATATATATATATATATATATATATGTATGTATGTATGTATGTATATATATATATAGTCCATTTCAATAAACACTAGGACAGAGCAGTCCTTCACGAATATTAAACAAACAAAAAATACTAAAAAACATACACGATTGCTGGTATAATCTTGAAATTTATTTTCAAAATCACAAACATGAACATTGTAACATTTTGAAGTTATTTTTTTTTTCATAGATTGCAACTTGTTTATAACAAACTTTACCTTCATGTTTCTCATCACTTCACATAATGTCCAGATCTGCAAAAATAAATCTGTAAAATTTAAGGTGAAAAACCGGCGGTTGTGGTTGCCAGTATTCCACGGTTAAAAATATGGAACAAACCGTAGCCTAAATGTAATTTCAAATTTTTACAGTACACAACCATATTTCATTAATTAATTGAGGTAATATGTCTGTATTTTGAATTACCAACATTTACACATCTTTTGTTGCACAGATTACACAGACACATTAACAGCAATATGCATGAGGTGATGAGAAAGTTACATAATGTTACCAATGCTCATCACAAATAACTTTTCTCACAAGCAGAAAAGTGTATCAGTAAAGAGAATGTGCTCAGTGTCATTCACACAGCTGCTAAACACCAGTATGGTAACACACATACAAAGAAAGTCTACAAAAAATAAACACTAAATGTAGCATGTATCTCTAATGTACATAACGGATAGGGAAACACCTAAAAAGATCCATAGTAATGTAAATAAAAAGCATATAAAGTGATGTCATGCAGAGAATTGTGGGAAAGATGTACAGTATTAAGGAAAAATACTGTTAAACATACTGTTTTTTACCGTTCAAAACACAGCCCTTTTTTACATGCTCAATAACTTCAAGATCTGTATATTCTGCGTATGAAATGGTTTCAGCAATGAATTAGTACATTGATAGTTTTAAATATAAAAAGTTCAATCAGCATTACTGGAGATATAATTTTAGTAACAGATCTTGAACCCATTGTCCATCCTAATGAGACATATTTTTAGAAAATCCTGATCTAAAGCTTGCAATGTTACAAAAGATTTTATACTTTAACTAGTAAGTGCAATACCTATTTTTTACATAAAAAGTATGAAATATTGGCAAACATATCAATAAATCGAAATAAAAACATTTAAATGTGGCTTATGTCTGTGTCTGGAATGAAGTGTCACCATGCTGCTTTTCAGCGTAATGGATTTTTTTTTCAAATTACAACATGCCAAGCTTTACTGCCATATGACTGGATGACAATCGTCCACTCTCATGGACTGCAGGCTTTAAATTAGATGAAATGCTCAGGAACCACAAAAAACATGGGCTGACGTGATGTTTATTGTAATGGACACAAGGTCCGAAGAGGTTAAGAATATGAAGAAATTTTTTAACTTTGGCAGGAGCAGCCATGTCTTTTTGAGGTTTTGTTTGAGCTGTACTACAACAGGATATCATTTCAAGTCACATGTAAAAACTTCTGATCTCACTTGTGATCTTGCATTTTTCATTTGCGTTTAGCTGTGAAAGGTAGTTCAAGAATTGACAATTAGCTGATGATTGGTAATAAGCTAGTTTGGCATGCTGTGCTGGGAGAGAGCCCCGAGCTCATGAGAGCCTCGAGCCCGAGGCTCCCTCCCGTTGCAGGGCGAGAGTGGAGTTTGAGCTAGGGTAGATCTCGCGGTGCTGCCCTGTTAAAAAAAGAGGAGGAGAAGGGGTGGAAGGGGTGGAATGGGGGATTCTTCAAGATGAAGATGACTAAAGGTAAGGTGTTTGGTTATTTATACTTGGTTAGGAATAGTCTGATTGGTGGTTCGTACATTAGCTTGACTCGGGGCCAGCCGTGTCAATCATAAGCATGTAATCCTCTCAAAATTAGTTTATGAATAAACTTCACTTTATGGACATTCAGAGTTGTGTCCAGCAACTGAATGCCACACCAAATGAAGTGAAGTGATATGATTAATCGTGGCTGGTCTCCCATCCGTAATCATTAGTAAGCCAATTGGACTAATCCAAACTCATTAACCCATCTAGTATTACTCCCTTATCTTCGTTTTTTTAAGAATCCCCCATCTACCCCATCTTCTCCCTTGTCCTTCTTTTCCAGGGGGAGCTCTCGAGAACCTGATCTCATAGCTCCTTACATGCTCATCGACCAAGTGGGAGCCTTGGGCTCAATTATTTTCGAGCTCAGAGTTCTTTCCCAGGACAGTATGATAAACCTGCCAATATTATCAAGCAATATATAAGTGCGAACTCTTGAAATAGTTGTTGAGGTCTCTCACCTATCCAATTATTATTATTATTATATATTTTATTAAGTAGATACCTGAGTGGATAAATCTGAAAATGACACCTTTGCATTTTGCTGTTTACAGCTGCGGCGAGTGAGGCAGGGCCGAGAGCTGTGCCGGCGTACAAGGCGGTGGCATGAGTGAGATAATTAGAAACACCTGGACGAGAAGATTGGGCCCAGGTATAATATGTGACTGTTTATTTTGTTTAATTTGATAGAAAATTATTTTAAATGTCATCGGTTCACTACCTCCTCCTTCCCGATCTAACCTTACTACAACAGCCAATGAGTCAAAGTGTATGTATTGTGAAATGAGGATGTCATCATCCCACGTGTCGACCATTATCAGACACCACTATGTCACATAACGACAACTAGGGGACACATTTGGGACACATCAGAGCTTGTGGAAGATGAATCGAGGGAGGTCTTTAGCATGTCCAAATTATCTGTCATTGCCTTGATAATAACATAGCATGCAGGGTTTATGCACAAATCTTCTCTGTTTTTAGTGAATCTCTTCTGAATCCGTGGCTGATAATAGGCATAAAATAATTGACATATGGTTTTTGTCTGTTTCATGTGTGTGTAACCCCGCCAGTCCTACGCCACCCAACCCGCTCCGAGCTGGAATCGTACCGGCAATCTTGCGCATTGAAGTCGGTTGCTCTAACAAGTAGGCTAAAGACCATGGCCTCAAGGGTCTGTCACTAGAGCACTTTTAGAGATCAGAGGAGTGAGGATTACCTGCACAGCACCTACTAGCTGGCCTCTGTTACACTCACCCCCCTAAACCTCACATCCGAGATGGCTCCAATGTAACCCCACCAGTCCTACACCATCCAACCTGCTCTGAGCTGGAATTGAACCGGCGACCTTCCGTATGGGAGTCAGTTGCTCTAACGAGGAGGCTAGACTTTTGCTAGAGCACCTTTAGAGGTCAGAAACGTTAGGTTTACCTGCACAGAACTTACTAGCTGGCCTCCGTTACATGTGTACTGAAATTTATTCATACTAGTATCTTCAAAATATTTTTAATTTGGAGTGTGCCTCACACAGGTGAGTGGGCTTGATAAACCACCTCTAGAAACTCTCTCTCTTTTTCTTTCTCTCTAAATAAAACCCCTCTTTACTCTAGTACTATATTCGCTGAGCACGGACAGATTCTATAATTAGCCCTTCTTGTGTGTATTACCTCTTTATTGTTAAACTGCTCCTCAATTGTAAGTCGCTTTGGTCACAAGTCTCTACTAAATGACAAATTGTAAAAGTATTATTATCTATTATACTATTTATTTATTTCTTAGAAAAATAAGACTGGGAAAGCTCTGGTTTTGTGTTGATGTATTTTAAGTAGCGAGAGGTAAGATTCACATAAAAGCTAGGGATCTGTGAATAGTGTCCAAATTCACATGGCCGTATCTGCATCCACGGTGAGCAGCAAGTGGTCTCTGTTCACTGCCCTGAGTGTGGATGAAAGCACAGGTAAAAATAGCACAGAGAGCAAGCGTGCACCTGTGGGCCCCAGCCTACTTAGCACTGATCAGCAGAGCCAGGGACACGCAGCTCTGGGCCGGGGCTGGAGCTCTAGGAAAAGACAGGATGAAAGAGGAAGAAAGCGAGGGAGCGTAATTAGAGTGGAGGCCATGCTGAGACACAGAGAGGGAATCAGACCGTAGATGTCGAGTCTCACACCTGCGCTAGAGGACTTTACAGCAAGGGCTGCAGCCGGAGCCAGAGCTTGACTAATGAACAGATAATGTAAGCCCTATCAGCTTCGGGTCCCACGACCCTGATGGGCATGAGAATGACAGGAAAATAACACTTACTGTATGATGCAAAAGGGGTATTAAAATCCATCTTGTTAATATTAATATCCAAGCAGATTCACCAGTAATTACTGCTATGCTAATAATAACCATAATAACCAATGCATGGCAATGTCACCTGCCGCCCATCCCCCAAAGATTTATTTACTTTGGTCCCTTGTTACTTGAGGTAGTTGCGTTCTAAAAATAACCCACAATAGGCAAAATCCGCGAAGTAGTCAGCTTTAATTTGTACAATTGTGATATATATTTTAAGCTTGTAAAAGCCCTCACTACACACTTTATACACTTTTCTTACACAGACATTAACATTTTTCACACTTTTCTCTCTTGTTTAAACACTCTCAAAGGTTAAACATTCATAGAAAGATAAGTCCAGTATTACAAAATAAAACCAAAGATAAAAATCTGTTGTCAAGCGCAAACATTCATCGCAAAAAGTTCATAAATCTTTTTAGCTTTTGTGCGAATAATGTTGGCATCCAGCGTATTGTTCTTTTTCCTGCAGTCACTGATCCACAAAGCTAAAGCAGACTCCACCCTTAAGGGGGTCACACATCGGATGCACCACGTACATGACATTTGGAAGTAACACACATATAAGTGAGTGCATCAGGTGTGTGATCCCCTTTATGATGGTCTTGCTGCGGACAGCTATAACCCTACCTGCACCCTTGTTGAAACTCACACTGCAAGCAATCAAAGATTTATCATTTATTTTAGTTCATTTGCAAACTGAACACCTTCTGTACTGCTAGGAGACATGGAGGAGATTGATTGACAATGGTCCACAGCCAATCAAGACGCAGAACCCAAAGTGCTGTGAAAAAAAGCATGCCAAGTTGCACGAAAAATCTGCAAAACTGCGAGGCCATGAAAGGTGAACCACGTTATAGCAGGGGACCACAGTATTAATTTTTCAATTCGGAATTACTTTGACTAATCAAATAGCAAAATAAAGACCTAAAGTAAATGTTATAAGTATAAATAAACTTGAAAATGATGTCATCATGTATTCACACTGAAGTAGTTCAAAACCTTTATAAGATCAGCAGCCACTTATATTTATTTTTCAGAATATTTTTTTTTTTGAGTTAAACAGAAGAAAGAAACTTAAACAGGTTTGGAACAAATTTAGGGTTAGTGTGTCACATCCGTCAGTGACCACATGAGGGCGCTGTAGTGCACTAGGACTTTGTAGGGTATACAGCGTCCCAGGAAAGAACTACATTCCCATACATACCACGCGCATACACCGGAACACTTACACTGACCTGTCATCTCATCTGTTCTGTGTTACCGTTGATTATCTGGACTATTTATACTACCATTTCACCTCTGTTTAGCATGGCGTCGTTTGTCTACTTTGTCTTCTTGCTCCCAGTAAGTCTGTATTTCCAAGTTGCTGTTCCTGATCGTGTTTTTGTATTTTTGCCAAAGTCTAGTTTGTAGTGCTATTGTTTCTGAGCCTTGTCTCTGTTTTAGTTTCTGGTTTTGTTGTTTGTTTGTTACTTTGTATTTTTGATCACATTGTTTATTTCACTGTAAATAAATCTGCACTTGGATCCACACCTTTTTGTTTTTGTTCTATTTTGATCACGCTAACGTGACATAGTGAGTGAAGAAAGAGTTTATTTGTTGGGGTGAATTATTGCTTTAATAATTATTTAGAAACTAAATAACTACCGATTAGTAATTTTAAACTTTCAAATGCTAGATATAGTGACAAAGTTACTAAGGGCTTTAGGGATCTAGGCGCAAAGTTTAAATCATTAAGGGCGTGTCCGAGTCCCCTTTTGCTATTTTAAGGATGGAAAAATATGCTCTGTGCTCTGGAGCATGGTCTAACAGGGTCGTGCTTATTATCTTAATGAGTTATGGGTGTGTTGTGAGCATAACGTGCATTAAGCCAAAGTCTCATCTCCCATTCCCTTTAAGAGTTAGTTGCGTCATGCCATGGCACATTTGCTATTTACATGGCGGACTTTGTGAGTGGAAAAATTAACACTTCACTATAGTGAGAAAACAGTTAAACAGACTATCTGCAGCGCAAGGATCTGCACCTCCTCTATTCGGCCTCTTTACTTTCTCTTTCTATTTAATTTTACTCTTTACTTCTGTGGATTAGGAAATGGTTTACTCCATTAAAGACATCCATTAGCCTACACATTTAATTTCATTTGTTAAGCACAAAGATTTGTTTCAAAACTATTTTCTAAATTCAGTTTTAATCTCCAGCAAACAAATAAATGAACAACAATAAAGAAGTGTGGTCAAAAAAGTGAGTTATATCTAAACACACGTCTTATTCTTATGCCCCATATTGTGAGGTATACGTCTCCAAAATCCGACAGGTGGACAAATCTAAACTTGTTTTCATTAAAACAAATATAAATATGCATATAATAAATAATACTGCTAATAATAATAACATTATACAAATACAAATTGTCATGACTAAACTGAGCCCAGGGGTGAAGAAGGCATGTAGGCAGTGGTTTTTATATTTATGTTAAAAATAATAATTTTTGTCATATTTTAATTTTTATTTTTTTCACATGGAAAGATATTTGTGTATCGCTGTACATAGTATGTGTATTAAGCAATGTTTAAGCATTTGGACCTGCATAGGCACATAATTATCATGCTCTGCGCTGGACTTTAGACCAGCACAAACATGAGTCCACAAAGTGGCACAAATGGATTTGCTATTTAAACATTGTGGAGCAAAACGTGAAAATTACTGTTGCGCTGGTCTAAAAATAGCAATAACGACAAACATGTCTTGCGCCCTAAATCTTTATATGGCACAAACTGTAAAAATAGTACATTATTTTCAATTCAGTCCATTACTTGATTTGTGCATGAATCCATAAATGCTTTTGAATGAATCAATGAGTGAGTAATTCAATGACTCACAAAGCAGCATTTTAAATGAGATAAATCTGCCATCAAAAGCCACTTCACAATTAGAACAGATAACAGATGCTGAAGTGTCAGTATCTGAAATATCTGAAGTGCCCAAAATAAAGTGATACAATCATGTCAGTTGTGTACAAAAGCTCTCATCCTAATGAAAATATATGTTATCCTGAATGACTTTGTGAACTTATTTCACCCATATTTTATTTCAATGAACGATATTTGAAATATAAACACATTGCTTGCTTTTTATATGCTCTCTCTATAAATAAAATCAATTTTGTACATTTAATTTGATGTAGACACTAAAATGGAATATCGTGTCTTAAAACTCATACTGTATATATACCTTGCCCAGCAAGCATTTTTTGTTTATAAAAGATGTCTAATAGCAACTAAACATAGTCGTCTTGGCTAAAACTAGGCTAAATATGGGCTGTAAGTGAAAATCTAATAGACGTTTAAAAATAGGATAAAACTAGACTAGTCATCAAATAAACAGAAATAAATGACTGCACATATAATGTCTAATCTGTGTATTTGACGACTAGTCTAGTTTTTGCCTATTTTTAAACGTCTAATAGATTTTCACTGACCAAGTTTAGATTCATTTTAGCCAAGCTGCCTACGTTTAGATGTATATAAAAAGTCTATTAAACACAAAATTAGTTGCTGGGTAGTCTGTAATCAGAAAGAATATTACATTTACAGTACTGTCTACCACTTGCTATACACTCAATACAACGCAGTTATGACAGCAGGTTATTCAAATAAACTCTAGATTCATATAAAGCGCTGTCTGCCTAAATAATCTTTATAAAGCATAACATTGTTTACATTGTTAGGCAGTCTATTTTCTTCGTACCACATTATACTGTAGCTGATCCCTTTGAGCAGGCTTATTAACAGAAAAAAGCAGAAACTGTCTAGCTCAGCCGTAACTAACGTCAATGAAGTCCGCTTTTGCGCATTACATACGTTTGCAAATAGCTGACCGTGTGCACAGGACAACAAATTAAGCTTTGATCAGAGGAAAAAAAAAGAGAAAGCCATGCACCTTTTTGTTTGAGCAAGAAAAGAATGAAGCCAACAACACATTTACACTGACAGTATTTTATGTCCACACAGGTGATTCTACAAGATTTTTGTGATGAGAAAAGCAGAGAATATTAGCTGACTGTTAGAGAGTTTGCAACTGGACAACATCCATAGGGAGGGACTTATGATAGAAATTATGTACTGTGGCTACAGATGATTCATCATACTGAAAGACGATCACACAGGAAATGATTACACCAAGGACGAGTTCTGCAGAGAGAACAAATGATTTAATTGATGAGTCATTAAACTTTAATTACTTTCCTTTTGTTTTTGCTGTGGTTTATAATACAAGCATGAATCAGAGGATTGCTCACATTAAAGGGGACTTGTGAAATAAAATACCTTTCATAAGAGGCCTGAACGCAGATGTGTGTCCACTTTGTGTAAATAACCAGCCCAGGGGTGGGCAAACTCGGTCCTGGAGGGCCGGTGTCCTGCACAGTTTAACTCCAACTCTAATCAAACACACCTGCTTATAGATTTATATTGATCTTGAAGACACTGATTGGCTTGTTCAGGTGTTTTTGATTAGAGTTGGAGCTAAACTATGCAGGACACCGGCCGTCCAGGACCGAGTTTGCCCACCCCTGAACCAGCCTATAAAGGCAAAAAACGTACCAATTTTGTACCAATGTGTCAAAAAATGTAGGTTAAGTTTTATATTTGTTTCTAAATGATGGACAATGGCAGTTTTTTGCGTCAGAACAAGTTTGTGACTAGATATTTTGAGTGTTTTCAATTCTGTGTTTCCAATTCTGTTTTCCCTTTCTGAACATGCTACACTGTAAAAAAAAAAAAATACTGTAAAATGCACTATTAACTGTAAATTACCAAATTACAGTTGTGCTGTAAAACTACAGCACAGTTGTAATGGGATTCTGGTGAACGCTTTATGTCACTTTTTTAAATTTCATAAGGTTCCTTTTACAGCATTGATGTTAAAATGTAATTCAAATATAATCAGTTATATAGACTTAAGCATCCTTTTGGTTGTTAAAGTGTAAAAAGTGACAAAAGATGCAGGTGGCGTCATTAGCTACAGGCAAACTCCATTGAAAATACTGGGGTAAAATTCATTTCCATATTTTAAAGACATGGCGTGGAAAAATATAATTTAATGCAGTGCTTCTTGTTTGGTCTGTGACCCACTTAAAATCGTATCTCAGACAGGCAGTGAAGAAATCAGATTTTAAACGCAGCAATTTTGTATGGGATGACAAATAACTGGAAGTTCTGGAGCTGGCTGACTAAAATTAAAACTCAGTGTGCACATACCCCATTGCTAATTTAAAGTTTGCTTTTAAATTCTACCAGTAATACTATAAAATATTCCAGTAATACTGTAAAATTCACAAACACACTGTAAATTAATAATAACATTCAATTGTAATTGTTAATTTACAGTGCATTTGTAATTTTTACAGTATTATTGGCAACCAAAATTTCCAGTAATACTGTAAATTTTGCAGCATTTTTTTACAGGGTTGGCTATATAACCTGGCTTATTACTTTAAGACTTTAATTACTTTTAGTCTTTTAGGCGAAAGCTATACTATTAGATTATTCTTGAAAATGTCAGTTTAATTTATAAACACATTCTGTAAAGCCAGATGACTTTTTTTTTCAGTAAAAATGTGAGAATTGTACTAATAGTATTGTTTACTTGCAAAGGCCAGCACACCAAAACAGACCCAAAACTGGGACGAATACATACAGTACATGTAATCTGAATCTAAATGTATCCACTTACCATTCAAAAATGTCCTGGTGCATCTAGAAGTCCATCATTGTCTGACTCAAGTTTAAAAGGCTTTAATCTGCTGATGCTCTCAGGGCATGTGAAGTATGCTGATTTTAGTCGCATTGTTGTTACTTATTAAGTGCAGTACAGACATGTAAACACCTTACTCAAACTATTACTGCAATGTAGGATATTTGCAGCACTTTGTGCAGCATTTTGTGATATTCCATATACACACAGCTGTTTGACGCTATTCTCTGCACCTACCGAGTCAGTGAATAACCACAGACACCTGCAAAACTTCCGAAATTACATGAAACTCTGGAGAAATTGTTGATAGTGTGGTGATGCAATGCTAATCAAATTACGTGCTATAACATGTAAAATGGTATCATGAAAGGAACATTCAAAAAACAACTCATGTAAACAACTTAATCATATTATTGTCTTATTCAGATTAGGCAATTAATTTGATTACTCGATTACTTATGTAAACGTAGTCATCATGACTTCACTTTACATAGTGTCAGAATAGTGCTATTAAGGATCCGCCCTCTTTTCAAAAGCAACAGCTCATTTGCATTTAAATGAACAAACAAAAAACAGTGTGCAAATTTGACAAACTATAATGTAAAACCTGCATGCATTTTGGAGCTGAAACCCATATTTTGAGGACACCAGAGATTTTTATTACATCGTGCTAGAAGTCTCAAAATATACCCCCTTTAATGAAAAGTACATTTCATAAAAAATCTAGCAAATATCTCTCTTTAATGTTATTATCCACCCTGTCTAGACCTCTAAATGACATCCAATAATAAATCCACATTCACGATTCATACAGTCCAGTGTGCTGTTTACTGATGCAGTGCAGACCTCAGGATGGAGAGCTTACATAATGAAGAACAACAGGACAAGAGATGGCCTCGTCTGTGGCATCTGAGCCGGAGCGGACACGGCTCGTCCAGCCAGCACGCTGAGTGCTCCAGCCTTCATTTATCACTTTGGGTGAGAGGTCAGCTTCGCCTGGGTTTCACAGCCTTTCAATGGGACTTTTATTACCACAGACTGCTCTCGAAAGCGTGGCCCGCATTAACAACAGCACATCACCAAACAATCCGCAGATGGAGAGCTGGTGGGAATGGCTTGAATTCGGCTTTGTGTTTACAAGCATGCCTCCCTATTTCCAAAGCTCCAGTCACGAGGGAAAAAGAAAATCTAAAATTCTTAGAGGGAAGATCAATGGTTGAGGAAAACAACTGGCGTATTTGGACGTTCTGATGTTTGCCCGCTGTTCCAGATTACAGAAGGAATCTAGTTATCTGTATTTGTATCTTGCTCAATTTCTTGCTGCATTCGGGATCACATGGAAGACGGATTAAGCAGGTATTGGGTTTGAGCACCATAATGACTTCATACAGGCAGAAAAAGCTGTTCCCTGATGTTTCATATCCTTTCCCCATGCAGAATTAATGATTCTGCTTCACTCTGGAACAGACACCCAAGGCCTGCTTTTAAAAATGGCTATGCATTGTAATAGCTAAAAAAAAGGTGTCCAACCAGTTGTTTTCTACCTTTAAAAAGTGTTTGTTTTTAACAGGGATAACAATAATTAATAATAATAATAATAATAATAATAAAAATAACAATAATAAAAATAACAATAATAATAATAATTTAGGCAATGCGGTGGCGCAGTAGGTAGTGCTGTCGTCTCACAACAAGAAGGTCGCTGATTTCGAGTCTCGGCTGGGTCAGTTGGCCTTTCTGTGTGGAGTTTGCATGTTCTCCCCGTGTTCATGTGGGTTTCCTCTGGGTGCTCCAGTTTACCCCAAAGTCCACAGACATGCAGTGCAGGTAAATAGGGCAAGCTAAATTGTCCGTATTGTATGAGTGTGTATGGATGCAGCTGAAAGTGCATTCGCTGCATAAAACATATGCTGGATAAGTTGGCAGTTCATTCTGCTGTGGCGACCCCAGATTAACAAAGGGACTAAGCCGAAAAGAAAATGAATGAATGAATGAATGAATAATAATTTATGTTCTAATACAGTGGTTCTCAAACGTTTTTCATCAAGTACCACCTCTGAAAAAAATTGTCTTTGCAAGTACCACCATAATAAGCAGTTTTGAAATACAGTAGCGTATTAGGTCTAGTAAAGCAGCTTAAGCTCTGTACAGTTTAAAAAAAGAAATAACTCCTGGTTTGTTAGCACCTGGAAAAGTTGCCTAGACCTCATAAATATAGGCTTTATGTCATCATATTCGTATATAAATCATTTTTGATAATTTCTTTAAATATATGTAGCATGTACATATTACATATTTGATTCATCCGCGTACCACTAGAAGGAAGCCTGCGTACCACTAGTGGTACACGTACCACAGTTTGAGAACCACTGTTCTAATATAAAGAAAAAGTACCTAAAGACTGTTTAAATACAACATAATAGTGGGTAAAGGCTACATTAAAACATTATCTATATTTTTTTGTATTATTTTTTTCGTTTTATTATATTGGAATATTATATTTAAATTCCAGAACTTGTTTGAACAAGTTGCTCACTCATGGTGAGTATTATATTTAGTTGATGAACTTTGATGTTGGCTTGAGAAAGCCAACATGACTGCACTAGGGCTGGGATTGGCAGTTGGCAGGAAGCACAGCGGTTGCTAAGTGGTTGCTAGGCAGTTGCTAAAATGTTAATGGTATGGCTTGGCGGTTGCTAAGCAGTTACTAAATGGCAACGGTCGTGTACATGTTTGATCAAATGCTAATACTTAGACATTTCTAGCATATGTTTTTGCACTTAGATAATCATTATTAGCATGTGTCTAATCGTTATTAACTCTTGGATTATCATTGTTACCATGCATAGTACACAGGAACTCTCATTTACTAGCATGAGTAAAGAGCCAATACCCAGGTCCCTACAATGTTCGGATATAAAGATATTGCAGTTTTTAAATGGTTGCTAGGTTAGACTGTTTTATTGCTATGAGGGCAATTGACAGCTTAGTGATGATACATCAAAGCTTCTTGCCAATATGAGTGATGTTAATCAACCTTGATGTCTCTATGAGCTTAATCATTGTGTAATCAAAGCTTAATAATTGTGAAGGTGATAGATGCAAAAATGATATCATATCAGTAAACATGGAGTTTAAGTCAAAAATAAGACATAAGGAATGAGAAATACAATACTTAAAAAAAATATTTATATATATATATATATATATATATATATATATATATATATATATATATATATATATATATATATATATATATATATATATATTGGAAAACTATAAGTCTGATAAACCTGAAAAAGTGCAACACAATCTAATGCAGAACACAGCTTTTGGCCAAATTTAGGGCTTGTATAATTTTTTTATGTGCCTGGATTATTAAAATGTAATATTTAACTTTTTTTTTTTTATTCAAAAATGATAATTCTGATTTGCATGAGGAGATATAGCAACAATCTTTAATGCAGAAGGTACATTTTGACCAAATTTGGGCCTTGTAGCATGAACGGCCTATACGAGGAGACATGTTTGTTTTTAAGGACAGAGTAATATAACAGTATGTTGGCTTTCTCAAGCCAACATAAAAATAATAATACAAATTTTAAAGAGCCCATATTATGGGTTTTTGAAAATTCCCCTCCATGTAGTGTGTAACACAGCTCTAAGTGACTCTAAGTGATATAACACAGCTCTAAGTTGGAAACTACTGGAAACTTCTGGAAGCTACATGCTACAAAGAATACTTCATCTGCGTTTGTTAAAGGAAGGATCAGTAACTTACTGATGGACATCAGGATGGGTTTCTTCCATTTCTCAAGTGTAAGTACGTGCGGTTAAAGTTGTTGCCTTGTTGACTCTAGCTTGCAAATGTATTTAGTTGTGATTTGTTACTTGTAACCGAGTGTACTGTATCAGGTTAACTGGATATTTTATCTTATCGCGTGCAAAGTCACGTTAAAAACGCGACGCGTGCTGTTTGTTTATGGAGCTCCGTGCTAGAGTTCTGCTCCCGCGATTTATTCGGAAATTTATTCCCGCGCCGCAGAAATCTGGCGCGGGGACAGCCGCGGGAATAAATTTCCGAATAAATCGCGGGAGCGGTCGGTAACGGGTTTAATTTGGGACGGGAGCGGGCTGTCTAGCAATATCACGGATATTGCTATGCGAATTAGAAAGAGAGTCTGCGTGGTGCTTGTGTGTGTGTTAGTGCGCACGCGCGCGTATGAGAGAGAGAGAGAGAGAGAGCGAGCGAACGAACGAACGACAGCTTGGCTGTCTGGACTGTATACTGGGTGATTTTTGGTTGTGTTCTCCGCTCTAGCGGGACCGGGCGCGGCGGGCAGAAAACGGAGCGGGTTCTCAGGCTAAAACCTGGCGGGTGCGGGCGGAAGCGGGAGCGTTGTCATCCGGAGGTGTGTGTGTGTTTTTGTGTGTGTGTGGTATGGCCAGTACACGACTGTCTCCTTCGTTCGGTTATCCGTGGCACTATCCACTCGCCATAGTGTGGCAGCTAAAATCCACGTCTGCACTATCGAGCGTGTATGAACTGTGATTACTTTTTAAATTGCTGATTAGCTATTGGCCATTTCCCTCTCTGACTGAAGGCAGTCGACCAATCGCGACAGACTGTCATCGGTCCAATCAGCGCAGATTAGCTCCGCGCTAAGGAGGGGTTTGGGAACAAATGAATCACTGGACGATTCATACAGGAGTCGCTGGGATAATTAGGTAAAAATAAATGCAGATTATAAGACCATGAAAGTGTTTTTTGACTTCCCAGGTCCCAGGTCACATCATGTTGTTGCAATGTTTACAGTGCTGATCCTATAGTTCTAGGTTTATCCCACCACAGCCTCGCTTTCGTGTTTAAAATGGTGGCCGCATGAAATAAGCATATAAAGCAACATAGGGTAAAACAAAGCAACAGACAGACTCCAACAATCTCTGAATAGTAAGATTAATCCGTTAGCTAATGCACCGAAAATGAAGAATTTAAATATTATTACATCAGTGGAATATAGAGGGATAAAGATGACAAAAGGTCTCAAACAAAGTTAAATTATGCCTGTTTCTGCCACACAATTCTCAAAATTGTCCCAGGGGACAGCCAAATGGAAGATAAGAAATACAGAGAGATAAATGGCAGTTGTAAAGTAATGAATTATGAACATTGCTGACACTGGTTAGCTTGTAGTGGACGTGAAGGCACAAGACAGATAAATACCTCAGCATGCGATTAAACTGCCCACTTTGATTTTACTGCAAACACTCATCAAACTTCCTGCAGGCCAAGCTGGATTTCTCAGACACGGAGGAAAGAAATTAAGTGTCACCATATCCCTGCGTCGAATAAATGAAATGCTGCCTTCAATAATATCCTGGGCTTATATTTGGCAGAAAGCTCATTTTCATGTTTATGGCTTTAGTGAAGTGCTCCATTTTACTTGCAATTGCCATAAAAGTGTAAAGTGCTTCAGAAAGTCAGGCTACTTATATTTATTTTAATTAAATCTGTTATAAGGAATTGAAGCTACGGCGATGGATTCCAAATTAACTTGTTTTTTAGAATTTAAATGAAACTGGATTAATCACAATATGAATTATTAACTGATAGTCAAGCCACCTGAATTTATATTGCACTTTGTATAATATATGTTTCAGAAAACAGCTTCACATTAATGAACAGAAAAAATAACAGAATCCAAGATGCAAACTTCAAATTAGACCAATTAATTGTTGATTGTCAATGTTTTCAACGTTGATTCAAAGCTAGTATTTATGATGCTTCATCTTAGTTAAAAACAGCATCGCTGTTGTCAATTATAAAACTAATTCCTTTCAGTTAAAAAAGCTGTGCAATAACAAACTAATAAATAATTATCAATAAAAACTGCAGATTTAAATGCAAAAAAATATTGATAAAATAAAATAACTTTAATTAAACTGAATAAGTCATAATTTATTAAACACTAAATGAATTATCCTGATTATTCCTTAATAAGCTGATTTGTCAATAATATGTTAATTTTATAGTCAATATTTTTAGAATTATATAACTTTATAAATGTATAATAAAGATGATACACACTCGCCAGCCACTTTATTAGGTGAACCTGTTCAACTGCTCATTAACGTAAATTTCTAATCAGCCAATCACATGGCAGCAACTTAATGCATTTAGGCATGTAGACATGGTCAAGATGATTTGATGCAGTTCAAACTGAGCATCCGAATGGGGAAGAAAGGTGATTTAAGTGACTTTGAATGTGGCAAAAATTAGTCTGAAAGTGACTTTTTAATTCAGCCTTATTGGAAAGCTTTTGAGCATGAACTGCAAATGAGGATGGTATAGATTTAGCCAATCAATGCAGTCATTTCTGCAAGTCGCAATATGCCTTGAAATTTTCCACAGAGAGTACACATGAGAATAAAAAATCATATTTTTTCTTACAAAGAGTCGACCCTTTAGGTGCAGAAAACACTTTACAACATTGCAAAGTTTAGACAGACAAACCAAAATTCAGAAACTGTATTTCACATCCACTTTGCAGCTTTGAAACAGTCAATAAAACGAACAAATACTGTACATGAATTGATAGCAGAGAGAAGTTTTCTCTTGCCTATTGAGCTAAGGTGTTCTGCCCTTAAACACTTGTGAAAAAGAAAGTGTGGGAAAATGAGCGGTTCAGTGGAGAGTGTTAATCATAACTCAGGAATTATCTCATCCCACATTATCTGTCCGTCTCTACACAACACATACTGTGTGTTTCTATCACATTGTGGGAACATTCACTGCAATGACCTCACTAACAACAGACTGTTCAGCGCAGATAATGGCTTCCTGCAGATGTTTCAAACTTGGACTTGATGATAATGGCTGTTCTAATAACCTGCTTAGGGATACAACTTTTTTTTTCTATTTTGTAAAGTCTTTGAAATCGATGTGTTAGCATCAGTATTTGCACCTCGCCAAAATGGATTAACCATTTTATGACATCACCATGCAATTCTGGTGTACTTCAGATCTTCTGACCGATCAAATGCGCCCTAGTATTTCAAACCCCACCCCAACAAGACATGTACACTTGCATATACAGTGTAATGGAATAATTAACAGTAGCCCACATACAGATCTGAACTCATTCACATTTATTAATCGCAACAAAGCCTTGATGTTGACTCACACACATAGACTCACATATCTATGGCAAGCCCACTGACTGAACTACACACATATGCAATCAGGATAAAGGCAATACATTTGTTACACACAATTACAATAGTATATTTGATGAATAACACAGTGCACTACTGTATATTTAAAGAATAAACAATTCACACATCATAAATAAGACTCCCATTGGAGTGAATGGTGTTTGCTTTAGTGTTAATGTTACACTAACTGCAGCTGCAACATGCACACATGGTCTGTTCCAGTCTATACGCACGGCAGATACAGTTTGGATCATTTGAGCAAGTCACAGAGACATATTTGAATTATACACTGAATGCTGTATTTTAAAGTGTGTCTATTTTATATATTTCAGGTTTATTTGACATGAGCAGTGCACTTTAATAATACAAAAAATTCACAATGTGCCAGAACTATTTTTCACCTTCAGTCTCTGGGCTGAGGGTAAAATAGCCACCTTAAAAACATAACACAATTAACCAATACATAATGAACACAAGCTTCAAAGCACATATGAGTTAACTACACAGTTCTACAAATAAACAATCCACTAAAAAAAAAAAAAAAAAAAAATAATATATATATATATATATATATATATATATATATATATATATATATATATATATATATATATATATATATATATATATATATATATATATATTATACCTAAAAATGGCAAATCATTCATTTTGTTAATATTAAAGGGTACCTATTTTGCCCCTTTACAAGATGTAAAATAAGTCTCTGATGTCCCCTGTGTATGTGTAGTGTATATGTAAAGTTTCAGCCTAAAACACCACACTACTAATGTTTTAAACTCTTTGAAACTGCTTCTGTTAGGTTTTGATACCAGTTGTGCCCTTTTGGTGTTTCACTTTATATTAAGATTCTACTTCCAGCCATAGACTGTAAAAATATGGATGTAATATCCGTGACATCACCTACTGGTTTCTTGAATATTACAAATAAAGCTACAAATGAAGCCATTTTGTTTGTGTGGTATACTGCCGAATAGGGCAAAGAGGCGGAGTGTGAGCAGAACTACAGATGCTTGCTAGCACTATGCTTAGAACACCTTTTGGCAGAATACTTCATTCCCTGTGACTTATTTGTGTTCTGACCACATGTGCTTGGTTGTACACTATTTCAATAAGGTGTTTAGTCTTTTAAAGACACTGTTGTAATACATTAAGCCACTAAGCATTGCTCTTATAATGTTTTGCAATGGGGAAAATACTAATCACTTTCAAATTCTTCAAATATGTTAGTAATCTTAGTAAATGCAAGGCTCTTTATGAAATCCAGTCCTAACACTGTATGACAACGTTAAGCTTTCACTCAAGTGGTCAAGTCCTTAATTATGAAGACTTACTATAACTTAATATAAACTAAATGAATAAATTCACAGTTGTCATGAAGTGTAATATTAGCTATATGAACCAAAATTGTTTTTTGAAATGTCATTTGAAATGTGCTCTAACTTAAAGCCAGGGCCTAGCGGAATTTCCATGAATTGCAGTTTCAGTCACTTCCGGATTAGCTTCGAGAGTTCACACTTAGCTGATGATTGATAATAAAGCATATTTGGCATGCTGTTCTGGGAGAGAGCCCTGAGCTCAGAATATCCTTGAGCCTGGGGCTCCCTCCAGTTTAAAGGGCGAGAGGAGAGTTTTGAGCTCAGGTAGGTCTCAAAAACTCCCCTACTTCTGGGAAACTTTTCCTAACTGCTGAGATATATCTGACAAAGAGTTTCCTTAGGATGCTATTTTGAAGTAATAGCATCCTAAAGCAGCAGCAGCAGCACCAGCGCTCTTGCTGTGAGGCAACAGTGCTACCCATGGGCCGCCATGCCGTCCTATTAAAGAAAGGTAAGGAACAGGGGGGGAAGAGGGCATTCTTCAAGACGAAGATGACTGGAGTAGAAAGCTTTGGTAATTTATAGTGTGTCAGAATTTGTCTGATTGGTGCAATATACAAGCTGTCAATATACAACAAATCCTCTCGAAATTAGTTTATAAATGAACCACACTTCACGAGGGAGAGCGGGATGTTACCCCTTGCTACCAGCTCTCTTATCAAAAGAGGCCAAAGCTACAAAAATCTATGTGTCAGCATAATGGCAGATTCAAAAACAAAACAAATGTCTTATGCTAATGAAGTGAGAATATCACTTGTGGGCGGGGCTTTCCCCTTCTGATGACATGTACAAAGAGAGAATGTCAATGAAACTGTTTCTTCATATAAAAAAAAAATCGATTTAATAGTTTTTTACAATCAGAAGATGGGTAAATTCACACACTGTTGCCACACAACTGTGTTTACTATTGGATAATAGGAATCATTTTTTTTATTATTTTTGTCTCTTTTTCTTTTAATCAAACAATTATTTGTATTGGTCATGTAAGGGTCATATATTAACTGAATTTCTAATGTTGTGGGTGAGTGCTGTGCATACTAATTAGCATTTTTGCAGAAGTAGATAGATGCGGGTCCAAAATTAAATTCAGCTCTGCAGAAACTTCCTGTCTGAAGAGAGGTGTTAAAACTGAACACAGAACACAGAAAGATGTATACTTTGTTGTTGGGCAGAGAGTTCGTAGTAAAAGGGGAAGTATGTCGAAGGTGCAGCCAACGGAGGACTGAACAATGACTGACAAGTGACGTTACACCAAAACTTCACCTGTTAAGATCGATTGTGTATATATGCTGAAGTCAGGAAATGTATGTTAGTTGCAAACCTCTTGAATGTAATTCTTGTATTGCATTGGGGTAACGTAACCCAGAGCTCTGTCATCGAATTATTCATTTGTATCCAATAAATTGTTACGATTTTTGACATTGAAGAAAAACCTCTCCTGACCTTTTCTTTTGAACACGCATGGAATAGAGAAAGATATTCCAACATTACACCCCTTATAAAAGTGATTTTTGCATTATAGGTCCCCTTTAATGTTGACAATACTTACTTTCATTTCACCACTTTAAGCAAAAATTGGTAATAAAAGTGGTATAAGTATTACAATTTTTGGTTTAAATATTTTTATTAGTAGAAATTTTAGCACAAATTCATTTGTAAACACACTTTTTTAAATAAAAATAAAACTTACTTTTTAAAAATTAGACATTTAGAAAAAAACAACAACAACAACAACAACCAACCATCATCGAAAAGTAATAAATAAACTAAAAAATTAAACATGCATTCCCACAACCAACCGCCCACCTGTGCTATCCAATGGTAAAAGTAAGTACTAAAGCCACAATAAACATATGAATCACAAGTTTATAAAAAGGTAATAAAAGAGGACCAATTTTTTAAAAAAAAACTAAACCTTGTTTATTCGGTTAAACCAGATTTTTTCCAGATGTAATGTACCTGTTTACTCTGTCAGCACATAATTTAAGAGTTGGAATTTATTTTTTCTTCCAAAACAAAATGTTTAAGTATGACAATTTTTATGAAACGCTAACTGAAAAAAATCATTGACTAAATGTACTTTTTCTTTAAGGGACTATTCAAAGTGGACAATCAGTTGATAAAACTCAGTATTGCTATTATAGACCATGGTCTGTCATATAAAGTACACACTATTAGATATTATTAAAAAGGGAAGGGGCAACTCAATATGACCCTCTCTATCTTTTAGTTACAATTACGTCACACATTGAACAAAGTTGCAAGGCACTTCAGGGGACTTTAAACCAACTTTAACTTTAAAAAGACTTCAGGTCATAAAGATAAGGGCAGACCGTTAGACTTTGAGGGCATTTCAGGTATTCTTATAACTTCCAAGGCATCCAGTTTCCTATTAAGGTTGACGTTTTCTGTCAAGGTGGTCACTACATGTAGGTAATTGTGTGTGAAGAGCAAGCTAATTGTACTTTGTGATGCTGGACTATGACAGCATTAACACCTTAGAGTATTACTTCTTAATAAGGTTCAGAGAGCTCCATTCTGGGTCCAGTGCACTTTTAATTACATGCACCTCAGTCGGATCTACAACACCCAGGAGGAAACACTGCTCCGTTCAGAAAACCTCAGGCTACGTGGAGGAGATGAGCAACATCCTCATCTGAACCAGCAACTCATAGTTCTTTATTTTTTTATTTTAAGCCATCATAAAAGAAGCAAGTAAGTAGAGAACTGCAGACCAGTCCAATTAGGAACAACTTATTATATAGGTGTACTAAATATGTACATATACATACTGTATCTCAGAATTCTGAATATTACTAAAAAATATAGGAAAAAATGTAACTGTTTATACATCTAGTATATATAGGCGCAGTGGGTAGCACAATCACCTCACAGTAAGAAGGTCACTGGTTCAAGCCTCAGCTAGGTCAGTTGGCGTTTCTGTGTAAAGTTTCTATGTTCTCCCTGTGTTCGTCTGGATTCATGCGACTCCAGATTAATAAAGGGACTAAGCCAAAAAGAAGATTAATGAATGAATAATTCAATAGCTAAGCAAATCATCTGAATATGAGTATATTGTGTGCCCATATAAAAATATACTTTAGCAACTTACAGTAATAGTAAAGCAGTTGTTAATCTATTGTGGCAAATCTATAGATTATGTGATACCACAACAAATCAAGTAATGGAAATAAATTACCCAAATACTGTATTTTTATTTTACTAAAGGGTATATTATACTAAAATACGCATCGGACCAATAAGTAAAGATTAGCTTTGTGCTAAAAAGCTTTGTGCTATCATACGGGAGTTGTTGGGATAATTAGGTAAAAATAAATGCATATTAGAAGACAATGAAAGTGTTTTTTTTACCTTGGATGCATATCAGACTGTTGTTGGAGGGAAAACCCTAAAACCTTGACCTTTTTTAATTTATAATTTAGGCTCTTTAAATATTAACATTACATTAATATTACATGGTTATATAAACCATAAATAATTTAATTATACTCATATAATATTAGAGATAATAATGTACACAGTATATCACATTACCTCATTTCACATAAACTAAAAGTTACATTAAGGGTGACTGACATATTTGCTTTAATTGTTGTTAATGCTTTATTTTAGACAATTACATCAGTCTGAATGAGAAGCATGTGACAATAAAATGTACATTTTATTGACTTTATAGCGATTCTGATCATAAAGACAGGAGCACTGCCTGGCTGCAATGAGTGAACGCTGTAAAGCTGTACATTATTCATGTGTTTGTTATTTGTCGAGAAGATTGAAAACACTGAAATAGCACAGCTCTTTTTGATATGCTAAAGAGATATGTTAGTTCTGTCCGCGTCTCCATAAACAGATTTCCGAATGAAAGCAAAGCTCAAAGCAAAGCAGCTGCAATCGCTCCAAAAACGATGAACAAGGGACATTGGTTTTTATTCATGAACATTGTGTTTTTTTGCACACACACATTACTAGAAAATTTCAACCCTGCTCTGAAAGTTGGAAGTCTTCTGTTAACACAAACATTGACAGCGAGAGATGAATTATTCAGGAAGTGAATATTTCATGATCAGAGTGAACTCTGAGGGGGGGCATGGATGCCTTTGATATGTCTATTAGCTAATTTATTTATACAAATAAAGTGTTAGTATAGACCTCTTCATTGAGAGCAGGTAAAGACACACTTATCGCCTTTATACCTTCCAGGTGGGATATTAGGACCCACTGGAGATTTCTTTTAGGTACCTCAATACAAGCCAACACACATCATGCTAGTATTGGTGGTTTACAGAGACTCTCCACAGGTATAATGTGTTTTATAAAGTTTGAATGTTGAAATGCATTTTGAATTTCAAGGACATCAGACCTTGTAAACAACTGGAACAGAGTACAACTATGTCATACTTATATAATTACATAAAAAAACTGTCCTTGTAAACAATTAAAACCAGTGCACACACATATTTAAAAACAGCTTATGCTATGTAATGATATTTAATGTAATTTTAGACTTAGAATGCTTTCCAAGTTTGCATTTATTTATTTTTAATAAATAAATATGGACAATGCATGTCCACTTCCACTGTAGAAAAGCAATATACAAAGAACACTAAGAAAAGGTCTTATGTCAAATGAAGCAAAAAGCCAGATATTTATATATATTTTTTGTAGTGTGCCAGAAGGAAAGATCAGATTTTCATTTTTAGCTTTCCAAATATTATTTTTTCAATTAATTGTAATTAACTTATTAATCTACATAATCAGACAGACAGACAGACAGAGACAGACAGACAGACAGACAGACAGACAGACAGACAGACAGACAGACAGACAGACAGACAGACAGACAGACAGACAGACAGACAGACAGACAGACAGACAGATAGATAGATAGATAGATAGATAGATAGATAGATAGATAGATAGATAGATAGATAGATAGATAGATAGATAGATAGACATAATGTTTGGTCTGATTAGAATGTGTCCATGTGCAGACAAGGCTAAAACACGCTCCAGAAAAAGACACAATACACTAGAGAAAACCAGACACCGCAGCAAAACGGATCCATTAGGTGGATTCAAAATAGAGCTGCAGTGTCATTTCATCGTATAAATCGGAAGGAATTGGGGAGCACCTATTTTTAAACTGTCCTATTTCTTTGAACAATCTACAGTAACAGTGGAAAAGCTACAGTAAGTTTTGCAATTGCCTACAATACATTTATTGTGCAGAATGTTTTTTTTTAAGCTGGGGTCATCGGGGTTATTATGAATTACACATAACATTGTATCTAATAGAGATGTCACGGTGGTGCAGTGGGTGGAAAGATTGCCTCACAGCAAGAAGGTCGCTGGTTCGAGCCCCCGGCTGGGTCAGTTGGCATTTCTGTGGGGAGTTTGCATGTTCTCCTCTATTCGTGTGGGTTTCCCCCGGGTGCTCCGGTTTCCCTCGCAGTCCAAAGAAATGCACTTTGGAAGGGCATCTGCTGCTTAAAACATATGCTGGATAAGTTGGCGATTCATTCCGCTGATTGATAAAGGGACTAAGCTGAAAATAAAATGAATGAATGAGTGAATTGTATCTAATAGTGACAAAACAAACAAATGTGAAAACTACAAATTACTGTTGTCCTTAATCACAATATCACACGTAAACAGAAATAATAATAATAAAAAAATGCACTAGTAAAAACTGGGTTCAGAGCTCACCCGATAACACGTTAAATAATACTAACACAACCTGAATGAATGAATGAATGAAGATGGAGAGATTTGCCATTAGTTTATCTGATCTGAAATCTTTCTTTTCATCGCGTATGTGAGATTTTTGTGATATTAAGTCTCCAAAATGATAGGAAAAAATATATAAATGACAAAATCGCATTGTGCCTTCACATTTTCTGTGACAAGCAGTTTCACTGAGAGATGAAGTCTATCTTGTTTCCAATTTGATACTGTGAGTCACTCAATGATACTGACCGCAACAATGCAAAAAAAATCCTACATAATGCCATTGTCATTGTGTTCAATTCCTAGCCAGCTAAAGCAAGCATTTAGCCTATATTCCATTCACATTTGCATACAATTTCATAATCTCGAAGTCATCATATTCCACCATAAGCATGATTGATTTAGTAATTGTTTTATTCAGGCATCAAAACAGAAAGAAACTATGTTGTGCTCAGAACTCTTTTTTTTTCAGAACCTAAACCAGTTCAGCACAGCCATAATGAATGGATCAATATAGAGCAATGCTCAGGTTCAGTAAGTTAAAATCCTGTTCACTACCACAAATAGCAAATTGATTTTTTTACTGAAAACTTATAAATATTTAAAAACAGAACTGCTGGGAGTCACTGTAGTCTCTTCAAATAATCTGTTTTCAATCAATTGTTTTAAATTGGACTATCATTCATAATTAAAGTTGTGAGCCGCCCCTTGCCTCAAGATTCAATTTGATTATGATTCAATTTAAAACAATTCTCGCAATGCAATACAATGAATCTTTTACTTTAGTGGTTTAATTTAAATATTACACCAATAGAATTGTCATTATGTTAATAAAATTAAGAACAAAGATTAAAATAACAAGCAGAAGAAAAAAACTAATTCTTACATCCAGTATTTAATGAAAGTAAACAAGTAAGAAATAAAAACAGAAATTTAATTATAATGAAACAATGTTAATATATAATAAGGAGCAGGCTTCATTTACATCAAAACAATATATTATTATGTGTGATCATTATAATGAAACATTGTGTAGAATTGTTTAGTAGGCATCAAAGCAACATGATGCAAAAAACCTAAGCTACTTCACTGCTCCAAAATGCTTTATGTGATGATTTCTCTTATTCAAATATATAATAAATAACGTGTATTAGACATGGGACGATAACCGTTTTCAATGTATACAGCGGTTTGGAAAAGTTGAGTTTTTTTAACCGCCAAAATCTCCTGCTATAACGTTCCTAAGGTATGTGTAAGATTTTTTTTTTATTAACTGTTTTTACAGTATCTCCAGCAGAAAAGATATTCAAAGATTCTGTTTTAAGTTGTACAGATATCTGTGTTTTTAAAAAAACAAACGAAGACAGCAGAGTGATTGATTCAATTATTTTTTTTTTAATTATGCAGCATGACATCCCACCAAGCACACAGCATTATCAGACGTTAATATTAGGTTAGATTTAGGTTGTGACGTCAGCTGACCAACATTCAATGTCCAGCCAGCATCTAAGGACAACGTTATTTTGACCAGCAATAACGAGGTCAATTAACGTTGATATTTAGTTGATTTTAGGTTATGTTAGAAAGTTACCAATATCCAACGTCGAGCCAAAATCTTAAACGTCATATTGGCGTCAAATACTGACATGTATTTGTCAAGTATGGCAACCAAAATCCATATATATTTCGTTTCATGCGTTTTTCAGACTGCCAGTCTCAATATCAAACAGGGGAAGTGTTTTAGATCAGTCATCATTTCTATTTGGTGATGCTAGTGCTTCAGAAATTACACACTTCATCTTTAACAGCCTATATTTATCACAGCTGCATTACAGCTACTGCATAAGCTAGCCCAAAGCAAAAAGCACACATAATAATCAAACAAATAAGCCAAACATTATTCAAAATGACAACAGTATGTGCAAATCAGCTGGAATTACAGACAGTAGCAGAATGAATGCCATCAGCAGCTTCAAAACACTCTCTCTATTATGTTTAATAAAGGATGACAACAATGTCACTGTTTGAAAAGGTAAACCTTTATGTCTCTCCCAAAATCTCCAAAAGAGCATACTACAATATTGGAAGCCACATATCAACAATGCCTGTCAATGCAGTATAAGTATGTTCCCACACAATACGCCATAAATAGATTAGTATTATGTAATTCTTTGAAGACCTTGGCTCTACAGCTGATGATGTGTGTTTTATGGCTCTCCCTATGATTAAGCGCAGACCACCTGCTCAAATATCAGCATTCTGTGGCTTCAGATGGATTCCCGTCTGCTTCCATGTCTGCGGTCTCAGGTGAAAGACACAATACAGCTGTAAATGGAGATGAGAGAGTCCTGATGGCACACGGCTCATGTTCCGTCACCACACAGAAGACAAAAGCTCGGGGGTTGAACATCTATCAGCCCATTTTTGGGGGCACTCAAATAATATCTTCTTTGTGCAGCGCAGAGTCTGAGCTTTCTGCAAAAATACAGGGTGTTTTCCCACCACATTGAATGATTCTGAGTCATAGAGAGCATCTTTGTTGGAGCTTGCGAACAGTCTGAAGAGAATGAAAGCCTCCCAGTGTGAGATTGAAGCCATCTCGCCCTCATTTCATCTAGGGCTACTATCCGCCACACACCAAATAAAACCCGAAAACAGCTCTTTTCCCCCTTACGCCACCTTTATGGCTCTACGAGGAGAGAAAGGTCAGTGAAAATGGAGAGCAGCAAATTCAATTCACATGCAATTGCTTTGGAAAATGCAATTCTGTGAAAGTCTGAGTCTCGCCGGCTGCAGTCAACCAAATAACAGAAAAACGCAATGTTCTGTGCAACCTAGAGTTCTCATTAATGGCTGAAGTGTCAATACAGCTATTCTTCTTATGTAATCCAGAGCATTCCACAAAAACAGCCTCTCTTTTATAATGTATAATCTCCTCATGTTCGCAGCGTGTGCTCAAACACATTCTTAAAACTAACTGTATTAAATGGGGTTTTGCAGTGATGCAATAGAAGCAGCAATTTTGTCTCCCAAAAAACCCTTTTAGAGAACCATTGTTCTTGTTATGTTATGAACAGTCTAAAATCTAAAGAGACTCCTTTCACTACAAAGAATCTTTTGTAGATTGGAGCCATCAATGCCAATAAAAACCTTTATTTTTAAAGCAACACTCCACTTTTTAAAAAAATATAGGCTTATTTTACAACTTCCATCCAGTTGTTAGTAGTGTTGTCATGATTCCGTAAATTTAGGCCACGATACTATACAAGCTGAAGTATCACGATACCAAGTAGTATCGTGACACTGTATTAATTCATAACTTAAATCTACAAGAAGTACATTATTTGATTTATTTGTATATACTGTGACTGTTTTGTTGTTATTACAATAAATAATAAATAAACAAATGAATGAATAAAATAAATAAATAAATCATTGACCACATCATATGATCTGTTATGACTGCAGAAAACTATGACCTGTCTGAATCAACCACTCAGTTTTCAACACCGCCCCGGCCTGTGCTCGGCTAATCTCACTGACCGCTGGCTGCAGCGGTGGCTCAAGTCGAATGTGTCTAGAAAATTAAATAGTGATTCCACTTCAGCGAGTTGTTCTTTTAAAGAGATTGTTGAGGTCTTTGTGGCTAGATCATATTCTCAGGAATAGAAATGAACTAATTCATATGTGTGTTTGAAGTATCAGAAAACGTGCATTACCATACAAGGCAAACATTCTACAGTTTTGCAGCCTTAATGCATAGCCTTTTGTTAAAATTTAAATTAAGTAGTCTATTGATTAATTGGCAGCACAAATGTGTAAGCATTTTAGTGACTTTCCCACATGCAACATTAACTACTGTAGAACCGTTAATGAGGATACTACTGTTTACAAAGTACAGTGGCAACGCCAGAATTTTAAAATTTTAAGATTTTTAATATCACAGTGACTAACGAAATACCGGTAAACCGTGTAACCCAAGTTGTTAGTACTGTTGAAGTTGAAAGTTTTAGTGAAGTTTCAGTTAAACTTTAACCAAGTTTTAGTCCGTTCAGCCAATCTCAAGGAGCACTGGTAACTTAGCTCAGCATAAGTCATTGAAATGGATTAGACCATTAGCATCTTGCTCAAAAATAACTAAAGAGTTTTAATAATTTTCCAATTTAAATTTGAACTCTTCTTTAGTTACATCGGGTACTAAGGCCCAATCCCAATTCTACCCCTTAGCCCTTCCCCTTACTCCTATTCCTCGTTTTGCATGTTCACATGAAGGGGTAGGGGTGTCCCAATTCTCTTTAGCTTGAAGGCGTATGGCTAAGGGAAAGGGGAGACAGCCCTTGAAATGGAGATTTTTCAGGACCACACTCAAAACCAAGCAGTAAGAAAATACACAAGCTACAACGGAAGTAAGCAGATGCACAAAGTAGTATTTGTTTGTCATTATTACAAATTTTTACAACAAACGAGCATATATTTTATTACATTCATAACAATGTTCGTGTTTTACTGTCATGCTTAAAAAACTATTAAAAAATGCTACATTTCGATATCTAAAATCCATAATAATAATAGTAGTCCTACAACATACTTTCACTTCTGTCACTCGATGACACTCGAATGTCTAGTGGCTGGGAATTACCCTTTTACAGTGTCTGGTATAATGTTAATGTTGTTTATAATATTGTGTGTTTACAAAAATTGTAATAGCCACCAATATTATAATAGCCACCGTGTAAATACACAGTACAGTTTTGAGCTTATTGCCACATTATATCGTTACAATAACATGGTATTGTTGCCTTCTGTAATTTCCTGAAGATAAATATAAAAAATATATGCAACTGGAATATGTACAGCAGTCACTGTCATTGATTTCATAAAGTTTGAGCTTGATACGACATACAGTATGATGATGTGTACGGGTGCTGTAGTGCTGTTCCTTTTCTTAGGGGTATAATTTTAAGCTCTTCCCCATCACACTGTTTCAAAGGCCAATGGGAAAGGGGTAATTGAGATTGGGCCTAAGACTGATGGAAAATTAAAAGTTGCTATAACATATGATATCACACAACACCTGAAAATAGTTCCCACTTCTCAAGTGTTTGCCTGCCACACTGCATACTATCATTGCACCTTCTCGACCATGGTGTAGTAGCAAAGTTCCCTGACTATTATGCCGAAATCAACCTAGAAAATAACAAACACAATTTTTTTTGTTGTCAAAAACATAATAAAACTACAACAGTCAAGCTTTAATTCGTTAAAAATCTTTGGTCATTTTTGAGTGAGATGCTATCAGTCTAATCAGATTCACTGATCTATGCTAAGCTAAGCTTATAGTGCTCCAGCCAGACCTGAGATTGGCTGAATGGATTTAAAAAAAAAATGGTAAAACTGAACTGCTTAACTCAAAGGGACTTGTAATATGAGCCTACATTTAAAGTTTTCAAAAAGCTTATTTGTTCTTTTAAGAGTCCAACAAAAGACTTATTTAAATGATAAATGCACAGCATGGCTCCATTACTCATTAAATCATTTCATAAACTTTGTCATTTCAAAATTCTACACAGGATCCTTTTAACCATAGTTTAATATCAAAATTTCATTCATAATTAAGCATCTGCGGTATCAAAGAGAAGAACAAAGAAAAGCAGTGAAACAAATTCAGCCAGTATTAAAGCAAACACTCTGCATTTTCAGGGCTGCTTTGACAGCCGAGCTGACCCAGGCAATTCTGAAATTTGAATTGAAAATAAATTACCTGTGTCTTAAATGTCATTAGGAGCGACGCTGGCTGGATTGATGTGTAAAAAAGAAATGGCAACAAGGTAGAAAGCTGCAAAACCCATTGCCGAGTTTTACAATGCAATTCTCAAAGACAATTACTCCATAATAAATTAAACAATTTGACGTCTGACTATACAATTCCAGTTGAATAAAAGCTGTCAAAAAACATAAACCTATTCAAAACAAAGCACTTGGTCATAAAGCTGAGTGATTACCAAGCTGTGGTCGAGTCAAATATGCCTCGTAGGAGCAGTTCCTCTTGATCTCATTAATTGGATCACTCAGAGAGGAGAGGGTAAGTGCATCTGTCCTGTGTACACTAATCCCTTCAATAAAGATAAGCTGTAATGTGTAGAAAACACGTTGCTGATGCAGTTTGTCTCAGGCAAAATCTACTTAAAGGGATCAAAAGTACCCCAAATAACAAAGCATGCCAAGAGCTGCCAGAAAAACACAAACACCTCATGTTCAAAACTCAGACACTTTCTGTCTAAAAAATCATACATTCCATGGATAAGACTGAGCCTTGTAAGCATTCTTATTTTGTTTTTGGGCTACATATTTTAAATTAGCACCATTGGATTGCTGTTTGGCCTGTCAAACTGGTGGGACGCAACTAATTGGCATATGAATAACTTTGTCATGACTAAAAATATCTTTCGAGATATAGCTCATTAAGCTCTCGCTCTGATCTATGAATTAATGTAGTCTACAGTCAGGATACATATCTTCTCTACACAAAAATACAGTGGCACATAACTTGTTTATGCTTAGTTTTCTCAGCACAGTGAGTGTCTGAGTGTGTATCCACACTGCCATCTAGTGAATCTCAATGAATCACAATGCATGTATCATTAAATAGACTTGATCCACAATTACTTGTTTTTGATTCATTCAAGAAATTGTGTTGTTTAATTAAAGTGTGTAATTAAAGAATTAACATTTGCTTTACCCCCTTTGTTAACATTGCTAAAATCTTAATAGACTATCATTATTGCTTGTAAAACTAGCATTTTAATTTATGCTTTGTTAAATTAAACAGTCAAATGATTCAGAACTGTGTCCAGAGCAAATGAAAATGAAGACAAATGTCAAGTAAAAAGAGAAAAGCATCATTTGAAAGCAATTGTATTAGTGAATATTACAGTTATATTGTATTAGTATAAATATTAGTGAACACATATCTTCAGCCTACTGCATTGTATTCGCAAGACAATTCAAACTCTTTAAGTTTAAAAGGACATTGATTTGAATAAACTTAATAAGCTTAGGTGAACTTTTAGTTTAAAAGTTTAAAGAGCAAAAGCAGACTTTAAAAAACAAATATATTACAACAAATAAAACATAACACAATATACTGGTAATTCCAGCATTATGGATGTGATGTTTGCAGTTAAAATTTAAAACATAAACTCATAGAGAAATTATATGTTAACATTATGTTGAAACATCGGTCTATACTTTCCAAAACAACTAACCACAGAGTTACTGTATGAGAGCAGAAAAATATCAATCAATTAACATTTTATAGGTTTTATATGAGGAAAATAAACATGCGTTATGGATTTGACCAAATAGTATGAGAGTTTGCAGTATACTATACTTTGTAGACATTCTCTAAATTAAACTGCACAACTCAAAGGAAATAATGCTAACCAAAATGATAAAAGTTGACTCTCTATAGAACAAACATGATTTATTTATTTTATTTATTGTTTGTATTTATGAGGAAAAAGCTTGGTTATGGGTGTGACATC
This sequence comes from Danio rerio, assembly GCF_052040795.2. NCBI lineage: Eukaryota > Metazoa > Chordata > Actinopteri > Cypriniformes > Danionidae > Danio > Danio rerio. The sequence goes on along the minus strand of NC_141034.1, from coordinate 32,299,575 downwards.
TCTTCATTTTGGGTGTGACAGATGCAAAATTGCCACTTTTGTGACTTTGGTAAATTAAATATAATAGTTTGAAAACATTGACAGAAACATTTGTAAGTTCTTTTAAAGTACTGCAAAAAATTTTAGAAACAGTTTTGCTCTTTTGGTGAAAACTTTACATTTTTTTCATTGCAAGGTTGACATTTGCATGCAATTGCTCATATAATGCATTATAAAGTACATTATTGGCCAACAGTGATGCCTGGTCTTAATAACCCTTTATTTAAACATGCATGTTATGTTCTAGAATTTTTAAGCATATTATGAGAGTCAACAACTTTTGTACGTGGTTTGCATTTCAATCATTTCATTTGTGATAAGGAAACAAGCTTATTAAGGAATGAGCAGGAAAATGTCTGCTAATTATATACAAAAGAGAACCAATGGAATACTAATAACTTATATCGAATTGTGTTATGCTTTTTATTTGTCTATGCATTTTTTTACATCGTAAAAATAAATAAATAAATAAATAAATAAATAAATAAATAAATAAATAAATGAATGAATAAATAAATAAATAAATAAATAAATAAATAAATAAATAAATAAATAAATAAATGAATGAATGAATGAATGAATGAATGAATAAATAAATAAATAAATAAATAAATAAATAAATAAACAAACAAACAATAAGCTGTATAGTTCGCCTCTTTATAGCAGTGGCATACTGCTTTACACAAGGACATAAGCAAGGAAACAACACTCAGATGATGAATCGACTCTGCATGACAATATGAAACACATCTACATACTCTTAAGGATCTCAAACTGTGAGGAGATGCCTTTTGAGAAACAGCTCATGAAGAGAGGCATTTCTCCTCGCTGCAATTCATTATGATTTATTACACTCTGTCTGTCTAATGCCATTTGCTAAATGAGGATCATTTTCAACATATTCATACCAAACACACCTTTTTACCACAAATTAGTCTCCCCAAGCAACATTAAACAACCCTAAAGCCATTATTTCACAAATAACAAAGTAAAACCGCCTGCAAACACTACTTACCCAGCATTTCTGACTCATAAATACAATCTTTTCACTGTTCTGAATACACACGATAAAACTGATCTGATTTAATGAGCACATGATTGCAGTGGAAGGCCATTAAACTGAAAATAAAAACACACTTTGGAAGACAAACTGGCACATGGGTCATTATCGTCTCGTTTTCTAGACAACAGTGCTCTCATAGGAAGGTGCTTCAGATGCAAATGCTCCATCCAGACATCACTTTTCGACACTACTGTATACACTACAAAAACGATTAGTTACTATACTTAAAAAAAGTAAACATTTTGTCTTAAAAGCGACAAGTTTGCTTGAACTGTAAGCTGATTCAATTTTTATGATTATAAACATACACTGTAAAACCCAACAGTCAACTTTATCAAATGAAATGAGTGTAGTTAACGTTCGAGGTTACAGAAGTAACCCTTCGTTCCCCGAGGAGGGGAACGGAAGTGCCATGAATGGGAGGATTCGGATCAGAAGCCGCTTATCTGGAGAGTATTGAACGGGCCAATGAATGAAATTAATTGGCAGCGTAAGCTTGCGCAGGTGTGCGACATCTGCAATTATCTCAGCATATAAGCACACCTGAAGCCAGCAGACGCCATCCTTTTAAGCTGAAGAGACTTTCAAACAGCTAAGGGACAGTCATCATGGCGACGGAATATGGCACTTCCGTTCCCCTCCTCGGGGAACGAAGGGTTACTTCTGTAACCTCGAACGTTCCCCTTCGGTTGGGGAACTTCAGTGCCATGAATGGGAGAATATGGAAAGCGCCATAATGACTGCACCTTACCAACACCCCCGATGAGGAGATAGTCAAGCAAGCGTGACGCACCCACATCATGGGGGGCGCGGTCCTCCAACGTGTCCCTGGCCCTAATTTATCCTACTTCAACAGAAGTTTTACGGATTTAGATATATTTTTTGGGAAGTCGTGAGCATCTAGATAATTCTAGGAAATACGACAGTACGTTGGGAAGCGTGCAATCCCGATAGGGAGGACGCTGCGGAGGCCATCCGTTACCCAAGGGGGGGATAGATGGCAGAATTTACCTATGGACTAGCCCTAAAAAGGGGGAGTACGCATAGCAAAAGAGTGGTTAGCGGAGAGGGAAGACACGGGTCCGCCCAGGGGGGGGACTTAACCGTGGCGGAATAAGCATATGGGATCGCCTAGTGGGGATCACGCATAGCAGGCACCTATACCCAAAACGCGGGCTGACCAGCGGGCAGACCTACAACGTAGTGGGCCAGCAAGTGACTCCTCCGCTGAGTCAGTGCTGGGGGCCACGGAGGAATCTGCAGGGCTCACCTGACGGGGAACTTTACTGACAGATAAAAAAGGCGCACGTACCTCCGTGTTAGGGAGAATGGCGCAGCAAGCGTGTTTCAACACCCTACCGAGTTGTCTCCTCAATCACCAAAGGGTTACCTAATACCCTTGAGGAAACCGGCTCCACTCGCAGATTGTAAAACCTTGCAAATGTGTTGGGTGTCGCCCAGCCCGCAGCTCTACAGATGTCTGTTAGAGAGGCGCCGCGTGCACGCGCCCAAGAGGATGCAACGCTCCGAGTGGAGTGTGCACGTACTCCCGGGGGACACGGCTGACCTCGACTCGAATAAGCGAGTGAAATGGCATCCACAATCCAGTGGGATAATCTTTGTTTCGATACGGCACTTCCCTGCTGCCGACGGCCATAACAGACAAAGAGCTGCTCAGATGATCTAAAATTCTGAGTACGGTCCACATAAATGCGCAGAGCGCGAACTGGACAAAGTAAAGAAAGGGCTGGGTCTGCCTCCTCCGGGGGCAGCGCTTGCAGGTTCACTACCTGATCTCTAAAGGGGGTGGTAGGAACCTTGGGCACATAACCGGGGCGGGGTCTCAGGATGACGTGAGAGTAATCCGGCCCGAATTCCAGGCACGAGTCACTGACCGAAAATGCCTCCAGGTCCCCGACCCTCTTGATGGAGGCCAACGCAACCAGCAGAGCTGTCTTCAGGGACAGAAATCTTAGAGATACTGATTCGAGTGGCTCAAAGGGATCGGATCGCAGACTCGTGAGAACGAGGGCGAGATCCCAAGAGGGCATGAGAGGGGGGCGAGATGGATTAATTCGCCTAGCACCCCTAAGGAACTGGATGACCAGGTTATGCTTTCCCACGGTGCCGCCAGCTACCGCGCTATGATAAGCGGAGATGGCGGCCACGTAAACCTTGAGAGTGGAGGGCGACAGCCTGCTGTCCAACTTCTCTTGAAGGAAAGAGAGCACAACACTAATCTGGCAATTTCGGGGGTCTTCTCTGCGAGAGACGCACCATTCAGTGAATAGACTCCACTTCAGGGCGTAGGCGCGCCTCGTGGAGGGGGCTCTAGCCTGAGTGATGGTATTAACCACTGCAGTCGGTAGGTTACCTAAGTCTTCCTCGCGTCTAGGGACCACACGTGGAGGTTCCAAAGATCGGGGCGAGGGTGCCAGATGGTGCCCTGTCCCTGAGAGAGTAGGTCCTCTCTCAAAGGGATCCGCCAGGGGAGGGCCGTCGCGAGGAGTGAGAGCTCTGATATCCAGGTCCGGTTGGGCCAAAGGGGCGCAACTAGCAGAACCTGTTCCTCGTCCTCCCTGACCTTGCACAGAAACTGCGCGAGCAGGCTCACTGGGGGAAACGCATACTTGCGCATGCCCCGAGGCCAGCTGTGGGCCAGTGCATCCGTGCCGAGAGAGCCCTCGGTCAGGGAAAAAAACAACTGGCAGTGAGCGTTCTCGGGGGAAGCAAACAGATCGATCTGGGCCTCCCCGAATCGCGCCCATATCAGCTGAACAGACTCGGGGTGGAGTCTCCATTCTCCAGGGCGTAACAGCTGTCGTGAGAGCGCATCGGCTGCACGATTGAGCGTGCCTGGGACGTGAATGGCGCGCAGCGATTTCAGCCGCGGGTGACTCCAGAGGAGCAGACGGCGGGCGAGCTGAGACATGCGGCGAGAGCGCATACCCCCCATGCGGTTGATATACGCCGCCGCCGCCGTACTGTCCGTCCTGACCAGCACGTGTTGCCGCTCCAGCACCGGTAAAAAGCGGTGGAGAGTGAGGAACACTGCCAACAGCTCTAGGCGATTGATATGCCAATGCAGCTGGGCACCCTTCCAGAGGCCCGCAGCCGCATGCCCGCGACACACGGCCCCCCAACCCGTGTTGGAAGCGTCTGTTGAAACAACAACATGGCTGGACGCCTGTCCTAGAGGCACACCGGCCTGTAGGAACGAGGGGTCGTTCCAAGGGCTGAGGGCGCGGCGACACAGCGCAGTAACCGAGACCCGGTGTGTGCCCGCGTGCCATGCGCGTCTGGGGACCCGATCGTGAAGCCAGTGCTGAAGTGGTCTCATATGGAGCAACCCGAGCGGCGTGACGGCGGCTGCGGATGCCATATGCCCCAGGAGCCTCTGAAAGAACTTCAGTGGGACCACTAGTTTGCTGTCGAGCTCCCTCAGACAGTTCAGCAACAGGCGAGCGCGTTCCTCGGAGAGGTGCGCTACCATGGTGATCGAGTCCAGCTCCATCCCGAGAAAAGAAATCCTCTGCACGGGGGCGAGTTTGCTCTTTTCTCGGTTGACCTGAAGCCCCAGTAGGCGGAGATGCCGAAGCACCTTGTCCCTGTGCATAATCAATTGCTCCCGCGAGTGGGCTAAAATCAGCCAGTCGTCGAGATAATTGAGTATGCGAATGCCCGCGAGCCGAAGGGGCGCTAGGGCACCCTCCGCGAGTTTGGTGAAGACCCGCGGAGACAGAGAGAGCCCGAAGGGGAGGACCTTGTACTGCCACGCTCGACCCTCGAACGCAAACCGCAGAAATTGGCGGTGGCGTGGAAGAATGGAGACATGGAAATACGCGTCCTTCAGGTCTATGGCTGCAAACCAATCCCGAGGACGAACGCATTGGAGAATGCGCCTCTGCGTGAGCATTCTGAACGGCAGCTTGTGCAGACAGCGGTTCAAAACGCGCAGATCTAGGATTGGCCGTGACCCACCGCTCTTTTTGGGTACGATGAAGTATGGGCTGTAAAACCCACTCTCCATCTCGGCTGGAGGAACCGGCTCGATTGCACCCTTCGCCAGGAGGGCAGCAATCTCCTCTCGCAAGACAGGGGCGGACAGGGGGCTGACCCTGGAGAAATACACGCCCGTAAACTTGGGGGGCCGTTTCGCGAACTGAATCGCGTAACCGAGTCTGATTGTGCGTATGAGCCACCGCGAGGGGCTGGCCCGCGCTAACCAGGCAGGCAGAGCCCTCGCTAATGGAGTCATCGCTACAATCGCTGACGTACCAGCGGTGGGGCAGCGCGGAGTGGGTGTGCTGATCCGGGAAGCACGAGGGTCCCGCGGAAGAGCTGGAGGAGAGCAATTCGCTCTGGCTCCGCACCCTGACTCCGGAGAGGGGGCTGGAGGGCTGAGGGAAGGGAGACCGTCCCCCCAGCGCTCGTGAGCCACTGGCGAAGCACGTAGAGTCTGCGAGCCGGAAGGCAGCGCGTCCCGGACTGGCAGAACTCGTGCAGTCACATCCGGGGAAGGGAAAAAGTGCTCTTTTACTGATGTTTTGGTGGCACTGAAAAGTACCGTTGTTATCGGGGCCCCGCCCTCCAGCGGGGAAAGAGCAAGTTTCCTCTTCTCCGGATGGCCTGTCTCAGGGACGCTTCGCGGTCCGTTTACCGGACTTAACGGCGCCCTGGGCAGGAGGGGCTGCCTGCTTTCGAGGTGAACGCCGCGCCCGCTTGGCCGGAGGCGCAGGCGGGGGCGGGGCAGCACTCGTTGGCGGGCGCCCTCGGCGAGGAACAGCGGAGGTGGATGGCTCGGCGGGCGGAGCGGGCTTACGGCCACGCCGATAGATGACATTGCCCATCGCATCCGACTGCTCTTTCACCGCCTTGAATTCCTGGGTGAATTCACCGACGGTGTCGCCGAACAGGCCAGCCTGGGATATGGGCGAGTCAAGAAAGCGAACTTTGTCAACATCGCGCATATCGGCCAGGTTTAGCCAGAGGTGGCGTTCCTGAACCACAAGTGTGGACATCGTCCTCCCCAGCGCACACGCGGCGGACTTAGTAGTCCGAAGAGCATAGTCGGTCGCGGTGCGCAGCTCATGTAATAAGCTTGGGTTGGACCCGCCCTCGTGCAGCTCGGCCAGCGCCTGCGCTTGGTAGCGCTGGTAGGTGGCCATCGCGTGCAAAGCAGAAGCAGCCTGGCCCGCAGCCTTATAAGCTCTGGCTCCGAGGGAGGCAGACAACCTACAGGCTTTGGACGGGAGGCGGGGCAAACCCCGCCACGTAGAGGCGCCGCGCGGACAAAGATTGACCGCGATAGCGCGCTCCACTGACGGGATCGCCTCATACCCCCTGGCAGCTCCGCCGTCAAGGGCGGTGAGGGCGGAGGCACTCGCAGCACGGGCAGAGAAAGGTGCCCTCCAGGACTGCGTGAGCCTACTGTGCACTTCCGGGAAGAAGGGGACGAGAGGCTTCGAAGGCTTCGCCTTCTGGTCCTCTACGTAGCACCCATCTAGTCGGTCCGGCCGCGGAGCTGGGGGATAAACCATCTCCAACCCCACGGCCGAAGCAGCCCGGGAAAGCACGGCTAACATGTCCGCTTCAGGATCCGATTTGACAGCGCTCACCTGCCCGGAGGGGGCGAGCGGGTCCGGATCTTCGTCGGACAGTGAAAGCCCACCCTCCGATGCCGCGGAGGACATCTGATCTCCGGTGTCAGCGAGTGTGAGAGCTACCATCTGGTTAGACGGATCACTCTCACCACCCGAAGCTTGGATGGAGCGCCGTGAGGAGCGAGAGGTCCGCGAGCCCGTGGGCGGCGGATTAGCTCCCGCTGAAACCCTCAGATCTGCCCGAGCGCCCGCTGCTTTTTTAGAGCAGGAGGCAACTGGGGTGGCTCGCTCTCTTGCGAAAGTTAGCCGCGATCTTAGCTGTGCAACGGTCATGGCATCGCAATGACGACATGAACCGCCCGCGAGCACCGCATTAACATGCTGGACCCCCAAACATGCAATGCAGTGATCGTGTCCATCATCCGGAGACAGGAAACCCCCGCATCCAGAAACGCACAGTCGGAGCGCCATCCTGAAAAGGACGTGCTGCACGACTGTGTTGCTCTTTTAGGAAAGTTGCAACTATACGCACCGCTCTGGAGGACCGGACCCAAAGAACCGCAGGCAAGGGAGTAACCCAGCTCGACCGTCTGCCACCGCGAAGACCCACTCTGGACCGGGAGACACACTCGTTCGCTCTGAAGTGCTGATCAGCAAGAGGAACCCTCATCGACTCACTCAGAAAGGATCTGAAGCGAAAAGGATGGCGTCTGCTGGCTTCAGGTGTGCTTATATGCTGAGATAATTGCAGATGTCGCACACCTGCGCAAGCTTACGCTGCCAATTAATTTCATTCATTGGCCCGTTCAATACTCTCCAGATAAGCGGCTTCTGATCCGAATCCTCCCATTCATGGCACTGAAGTTCCCCAACCGAAGGGGAACTCAAAATTTACTGAAAGCTAATGCTACTCATTTCAAATAGTTTTGAACCCTTGAACTTAAATGGAGTAAGTTCACAGCAATTATATAGATTAGTTTTTTTTTTATACTCGAATGGTTTGTAGCAATCGGTTTCCTCAAACGGTTTGAGTTGCCCACAGTACTCATTTGGTTTGAGTTCTCATCACTTATCGGGTTTTCCTGTGCTTAAATTATTTGCTTACTCAAATGGATTAAGTTCACAGTACTCATTAGGATTAGCTTTGAACTTAAATGGTTTATTGCAATCGTTTTCCTCAAATGGTTTGATTTACCTTAACTTTTGGGGTTTTACAGTGTAGTTTATTTACTTATTTATTTTAATGCAATGGGTTTATTTACTTTTTTAAGTAAAGTCTATTAATCTACAAAGCAACACATTTTTAAGGTACAGTCAAGGTAACTAATATATGTTTAACAGTGTATATATTCACTCATTGGTGTGTAACAGTATTTACTCGTCAATAGTCTAATCTTTGCATTTTCATTGTTCGCCCAGTTGATTTGGGTAACACTTTAGACTAATGGTCGATTAGGTCATGTTAGTTAATGCACTGTATTTACTATAAGTATGAATAATCTTGTAAAGCATTTATTAATGATAGTAAATAACTTATGTTTTATTAAAAGCCAAAGTTATGCTCGTTAACATTAGTATAGCACAGTGAGTTAACATAAACTAACGTAATTTAACTTAAATAACATAACCTAATGTTAGCAAAGATAAATAAATAATATATAATATGGTACATGCACAAAAACACTGACGATGAATCGAGAATATGAATTCATAAACACATCTACATACTCTTAAAAAAAGTGTGAAGAGACGCTTTTTGAGAAACAGCTCATAAAGACAGGCAATTCTCCTCCCTGCAATTCATTATGATTTATTACTCTTTCTGTCTGTCTAATAACAATAATTCTCAACATATTCAGACCGATATCACCTGAATTAGTCCACCCAAGCAAAATTAAATTATCCTAAAGTCATTATTTCACAAATTACAAAGTAAAACCGCCTGCAAACAGCACTTATCCAGATTCCTGACTCATAAACGCTATCTTTTCACTGTTCTGAATATGCAAGATACAACTGATGTGATATAATGAGCCTATAATTGCAGTGGAAGGCCATTCAACAGCAAATAAAAACACAGTTTGGAAGATAAACTGGCAAACGGGTCATTATCGTCCCATTTTGTAGACAACGGTGCTCTCATAGAAAGTGCCTCAGGTGCCATTGCGTAGTTTGGTAGAAATTGGATACCCTGGTCCCGTGAGATTGACTCTGGCGGTGGCTCAGGCTTGGCCAGCGGGGTGGAAGTGGAAATTGAGCTCTGTGGATCAGAGGGAGGGGGGTTTATTCACCACTGCTACTGAAGTGTGTGGTTCAACTGAGGGCCAGCCACCTGTCACTAGGCTATCCTTTTACTTCGACTAGTCGGACACTTGTTCAGACTCCTCGCCGGCCCCTTTGGAATACTCTCTGTGTGTTCCTTAAGGCTCCCATGTGTTCTTCCACATGTCTGGCATGTGTGTGTTCTAAAAAAGCTGAGGTGATGTGGCAGAGTGCATGAAATCATGCTAATCTTATTTGATTTTGTTTAGTGCAAGCTCAAATTACATAATTTGACAAACATCAGTTTCTAGGGATTTGGTAGCTTTATAAGGTATGGCTTTGGCTGAAATGTTTGCATTATTCTATAAATGCATGATAAAATGTCTTCCAAATGTCAAATGATAAAAAACTATGTTATTTAGAGCACTTATTTATTTAAATGACCAAATGTACATTGCCAAATATACATGGGTCAAACCTGTGATATTTTATTTCAAAAATCATTAGAATCATGTTGTTAGTCATTAGAATCATTTTATTAGCAACATGTATTGCTATTAACTTAATATGGAAAATATTAAAAGCTATTTTTTTTTAACCATCAGATTCTAGATTTTCAGCTTTGTCTTGACCAAATTCACAAAAAATACTGGTTGCCTTATCTTTAAACTGAATCAAATTAGCTATTTGAGTCATTCATTCATTTATTCATTGTCTTGTCGGATTAGTCCCTTTATTAATCCGGGGTCCCCACATCGAAATTAACCGGCAACTTATTCAGCAGGTTTTTACGCCGCAACCCATCTCTGGGAAATATATGAGTCATTTGAACCTTTATTATATTAAACCGACTTAAAACTCCTTGCATAACTTACAAAATTAAGTTAGAACAGGATTAATTCAACATAATTAGTTACAATTAATAAAAGTATATGTTGTCATAAGTAATTGATCATATTTTTTTTACTTCAATACATACTTCAATAAGATGTAGAAATCTCAATTTCTAACAGTATGACTGATTTTGTGATCCAGGGTCACAGATTCCAATCCAACTTCAATCTTGCAAATGCCAGGCTTGTCTGTGTCCTAAAAAAACTTTGAGATGATGGGATGGAGTGATTGAAATGCAAGCGCATAATCTGCATAATCTGATAAACATAACCTACCAGTATCGATCTAGGATGCATTTGATAATTGAAGTCAAAATCTATTTAGTTAAAATGAAAAAGCATTCTGTTCTATATATATGCACAAACACATTCAGGGCGTGTCAGAATTTTCCGTCCTTATATTAGCAAAAGTGGATTCTGACACGCCCTGAATGTGTTTGTGCCCTGCATTTTGTGCATGGACCGCCAAAATAGAGCCCATGGAAACAACGCGGGGTCACGTAATATACATCAGGTTATTAACTATATAATGAGAAAGCCTTTAGTAGGGTAGAAAATGTACTTATTTTGCTCACCTTGCTTTGAAGGGAGCAATTACTCTTAAACCTTTTTATTTTTCGACATGGTTGTGACAGGCATATTGCTCAGATGACACGTCAAACAGACACAGTGCTCCTGCCAAATTTCCAGTATTTTTCCTTAATTTCTTAGGTCCAAATATATTGAAGTGAGCGCTTTTAACTTCTCCCCAACCTCCTGCTGACCAGCAGGTACCCACAGTAGTGAATGCTGCTTTCTCATTGGCTGTAGGTGATCGTTGATGTTATTTTTAATCAGACCTCATTTCACACAGCATGATTTGAATCGCTGACAGCTCCAGACGTTTATCATCAGCGATTCTCTTAGATCATGTCTTTGATAGTTCACACTGTGTGATTGTTACTCGTGGAAACGAGCACCGATTTGCCTGTGATTTTAGGCATTTGTCTGCGATTTATCAAAACCTGTCAACGAGTCAAAATCCGGCCTGAAATCATGCAGTCTGAACTCGGCATAAGTTGCATTAGTAACACTTACGACCTTAAAAGTAATAGATTCATAACTGTTATAAATATTAATAACTAAAAGCAATAACAATAGGGCGACGGAGTGGCGCAGTAGGTAGTGCTGTCGCCTCACAGCAAGAAAGTCACTGGTTCGAGCCACGGCTGGGGCAGTTGGCGTTTCTGTGTGGAGTTTGCATGTTCTCCCAGCGTTCGCGTGGGTTTCCTCTGGGTGCTCTGGTTTCCCCCACAGTTCAAAGATGTGCAGTACAGATAAATTGGGTAGGCATAGATAGATAGAAGGAAAGATCAGATTTTCATTTTTAGCTTTCCAAATATTATTTTTTCAATTAATTGTAATAAACAGATAGATAGATAGATAGATAGATAGATAGATAGATAGATAGATAGATAGATAGATAGATAGATAGATAGATAGATAGATAGATAGATAGATAGATAGATAGATAGATAGATAGATAGATAGATAGATAGATAGATAGATTTTTTTAGCTATATTCTCTACTACTATTGACACTATTGTATTGTACACACATAACCTGCATAATATTTAAACTCAGTTCTCATGAATGTCTTATTTTAAACCACTAGAAGAATATTTATAGTTTTTTAAAGTGCACTTTAAAACACAAAAGCCTTTTAACAAGGAGAGAAAAAGAAAAAGGAAAAAACGGAGTGTTGCGCAAAGGAAATGCATTAAAAAGTCATTCCAAATTCCACAAAAGGCAATTTAGCCTCACAAAGTGCAGATAAAAATGGCTAAAACCCGACAACAGTGCAACGAGAAGGCAGATGAGACACTGGTGCTAAAATCTGAATTGCAAGGTTATAATGGATGGAAAACGAAAGCGATGTTGTATGTCAGATGGCAGAGGCTTTGCCCACCAGCTGTGGCTGATGACCCGGAGAGAGAAACTAAAGCTGTCATTACTGCATGCTGAATTCATTACAGCAGGAGGAAGTGACACACTGCCATCCTTGATGTCCTTTTCTACCTAAACAAAGTCTTACTGATGGAGAGCAGATCTCAGGCGGCTCGTTCAACAACAATATGCTCGACAATTAGAGGAGAGACTTTCTGTGTGCTCAGCCTCTCCCTGTTAATTGTAGGTTGTGAGCTTTTCAAAGATGCGCCGCCAGTGAATATGCAGGAGCTGCTATATTGTGCTCACAGCCTTATAGTATGTGAACGCATTTATTATTTAAACGTTTATCTCATATACTTGGTTTCTGATTCATTCTGAAAGGGATACTTCCGACTAAATCAAACGTTCTGTCAACGTTTCATGTTATTTCAAAGTCATTTGAACACAAAGAGAGATGTTAGGCATAAATGACAGCCTCTGTAACTTATACTTTCATCTTAGGAAAAAAAGACGAGATATCCTGCATAACGTATTCCTTTGTGTCTGATGGAAGAAAGAGTTGTACGTGTTTCATCATTGATGAGATTCAATTTTGGTTGATCTTGGTTTTATCTTTAACTTCATTTAGAAAGATTTGAAATGTTGATTCAGTCTGAAAACATGAGTGATGTCCGATTTGCGAATCCTTTTTTTGAACCAACTGTTTAATAATTCTGTTTCAATGATTGACAAAGCATTTGTACTCACTTGACTAGAATAGGGAATTGCCATGTTGGAGCCAAAGCAACTTGATTAAGAGAAGAGGCACCCAAACTTTTTCGTAGAAATTGCATAAACTAAGTGAAGTTTATTTATTACTAATGTCGAGAGGAGCACATGCTTATGATTGATCATGGCTGGTCCCGCATAAACTAATGCATGATTCACAAATCGGATGATTCCTAACTCACTATAAATAACGTTCGAGGTTACTAAAGTAACCCTTCGTTCCCCGAGGAGGGGAACGGAAGCACTATAAGTGGATTTGATTTGTAAAATCCACGCATTGGGAGGATTCGGATCAGAAGCCGCTTGTCTGGAGAGTATTGAACGGGCCAATGAATGAAATTAATTGGCAGCGTAAGCTTGCGCAGGTGTGCGACATCTGCAATTATCTCAGCATATAAGCACACCTGAAGCCAGCAGACGCCATCCTTTTAAGCTGAAGAGACTTTCAAACAGCTAAGGGACAGTCATTATGGCGACGGAGTATAGTGCTTCCGTTCCCCTCCTCGGGGAACGAAGGGTTACTTTAGTAACCTCGAACGTTCCCCTTCGGGGGGAACTTCAGCACTATAAGTGGATTTGATTTGTAAAATCCACGCATTGGGAGCCCATTGAAAGCGCCATAATGACTGCACCTTACCAACACCCCCGATGAGGAGATAGTCAAGCAAGCGTGACGCACCCACATCATGGGGGGCGCGGTCCTCCAACGTGTCCCTGGCCCTAATTTATCCTACTTCAACAGAAGTTTTACGGATTTAGATATATTTTTTGGGAAGTCGTGAGCATCTAGATAATTCTAGGAAATACGACAGTACGTTGGGAAGCGTGCAATCCCGATAGGGAGGACGCTGCGGAGGCCATCCGTTACCCAAGGGGGGGATAGATGGCAGAATTTACATATGGACTAGCCCTAAAAAGGGGGAGTACGCATAGCAAAAGAGTGGTTAGCGGAGAGGGAAGACACGGGTCCGCCCAGGGGGGGAGACTTAACCGTGGCGGAATAAGCATATGGGATCGCCTAGTGGGGATCACGCATAGCAGGCACCTATACCCAAAACGCGGGCTGACCAGCGGGCAGACCTACAACGTAGTGGGCCAGCAAGTGACTCCTCCGCTGAGTCAGTGCTGGGGGCCACGGAGGAATCTGCAGGGCTCACCTGACGGGGAACTTTACTGACAGATAAAAAAGGCGCACGTACCTCCGTGTTAGGGAGAATGGCGCAGCAAGCGTGTTTCAACACCCTACCGAGTTGTCTCCTCAATCACCAAAGGGTTACCTAATACCCTTGAGGAAACCGGCTCCACTCGCAGATTGTAAAACCTTGCAAATGTGTTGGGTGTCGCCCAGCCCGCAGCTCTACAGATGTCTGTTAGAGAGACGCCGCGTGCACGCGCCCAAGAGGATGCAACGCTCCGAGTGGAGTGTGCACGAACTCCCGGGGGACACGGCTGACCTCGACTCGAATAAGCGAGTGAAATGGCATCCACAATCCAGTGGGATAATCTTTGTTTCGATACGGCACTTCCCTGCTGCCGACCGCCATAACAGACAAAGAGCTGCTCAGATGATCTAAAATTCTGAGTACGGTCCACATAAATGCGCAGAGCGCGAACTGGACAAAGTAAAGAAAGGGCTGGGTCTGCCTCCTCCGGGGGCAGCGCTTGCAGGTTCACTACCTGATCTCTAAAGGGGGTGGTAGGAACCTTGGGCACATAACTGGGGCGGGGTCTCAGGATGACGTGAGAGTAATCCGGCCCGAATTCCAGGCACGAGTCACTGACCGAAAATGCCTCCAGGTCCCCGACCCTCTTGATGGAGGCCAACGCAACCAGCAGAGCTGTCTTCAGGGACAGAAATCTTAGAGATACTGATTCGAGTGGCTCAAAGGGATCGGATCGCAGACTCGTGAGAACGAGGGCGAGATCCCAAGAGGGCATGAGAGGGGGGCGAGATGGATTAATTCGCCTAGCACCCCTAAGGAACTGGATGACCAGGTTATGCTTTCCCACGGTGCCGCCAGCTACCGCGCTATGATAAGCGGAGATGGCGGCCACGTAAACCTTGAGAGTGGAGGGCGACAGCCTGCTGTCCAACTTCTCTTGAAGGAAAGAGAGCACAACACTAATCTGGCAATTTCGGGGGTCTTCTCTGCGAGAGACGCACCATTTAGTGAATAGACTCCACTTCAGGGCGTAGGCGCGCCTCGTGGAGGGGGCTCTAGCCTGAGTGATGGTATTAACCACCGCAGTCGGTAGGTTACCTAAGTCTTCCTCGCGTCTAGGGACCACACGTGGAGGTTCCAAAGATCGGGGCGAGGGTGCCAGATGGTGCCCTGTCCCTGAGAGAGTAGGTCCTCTCTCAAAGGGATCCGCCAGGGGAGGGCCGTCGCGAGGAGTGAGAGCTCTGATATCCAGGTCCGGTTGGGCCAAAGGGGCGCAACTAGCAGAACCTGTTCCTCGTCCTCCCTGACCTTGCACAGAAACTGCGCGAGCAGGCTCACTGGGGGAAACGCATACTTGCGCATGCCCCGAGGCCAGCTGTGGGCCAGTGCATCCGTGCCGAGAGAGCCCTCGGTCAGGGAAAAAAACAACTGGCAGTGAGCGTTCTCGGGGGAAGCAAACAGATCGATCTGGGCCTCCCCGAATCGCGCCCATATCAGCTGAACAGACTCGGGGTGGAGTCTCCATTCTCCAGGACGTAACAGCTGTCGTGAGAGCGCATCGGCTGCACGATTGAGCGTGCCTGGGACGTGAATGGCGCGCAGCGATTTCAGCCGCGGGTGACTCCAGAGGAGCAGACGGCGGGCGAGCTGAGACATGCGGCGAGAGCGCATACCCCCCATGCGGTTGATATACGCCGCCGCCGCCGTACTGTCCGTCCTGACCAGCACGTGTTGCCGCTCCAGCACCGGTAAAAAGCGGTGGAGAGCGAGGAACACTGCCAACAGCTCTAGGCGATTGATATGCCAATGCAGCTGGGCACCCTTCCAGAGGCCCGCAGCCGCATGCCCGTGACACACGGCCCCCCAACCCGTGTTGGAAGCGTCTGTTGAAACAACAACATGGCTGGACGCCTGTCCTAGAGGCACACCGGCCTGTAGGAACGAGGGGTCGGTCCAAGGGCTGAGGGCGTGGCGACACAGCGCAGTAACCGAGACCCGGTGTGTGCCCGCGTGCCATGCGCGTCTGGGGACCCGATCGTGAAGCCAGTGCTGAAGTGGTCTCATATGGAGCCACCCGAGCGGCGTGACGGCGGCTGCGGATGCCATATGCCCCAGGAGCCTCTGAAAGAACTTCAGTGGGACCACTAGTTTGCTGTCGAGCTCCCTCAGACAGTTCAGCAACAGGCGAGCGCGTTCCTCGGAGAGGTGCGCTACCATGGTGATCGAGTCCAGCTCCATCCCGAGAAAAGAAATCCTCTGCACGGGGGCGAGTTTGCTCTTTTCTCGGTTGACCTGAAGCCCCAGTAGGCGGAGATGCCGAAGCACCTTGTCCCTGTGCATAATCAATTGCTCCCGCGAGTGGGCTAAAATCAGCCAGTCGTCGAGATAATTGAGTATGCGAATGCCCGCGAGCCGAAGGGGCGCTAGGGCACCCTCCGCGAGTTTGGTGAAGACCCGCGGAGACAGAGAGAGCCCGAAGGGGAGGACCTTGTACTGCCACGCTCGACCCTCGAACGCAAACCGCAGAAATTGGCGGTGGCGTGGAAGAATGGAGACATGGAAATACGCGTCCTTCAGGTCTATGGCTGCAAACCAATCCCGAGGACGAACGCATTGGAGAATGCGCCTCTGCGTGAGCATTCTGAACGGCAGCCTGTGCAGACAGCGGTTCAAAACGCGCAGATCTAGGATTGGCCGTGACCCACCGCTCTTTTTGGGTACGATGAAGTATGGGCTGTAAAACCCACTCTCCATCTCGGCTGGAGGAACCGGCTCGATTGCACCCTTCGCCAGGAGGGCAGCAATCTCCTCTCGCAAGACAGGGGCGGACAGGGGGCTGACCCTGGAGAAATACACGCCCGTAAACTTGGGGGGCCGTTTCGCGAACTGAATCGCGTAACCGAGTCTGATTGTGCGTATGAGCCACCGCGAGGGGCTGGCCCGCGCTAACCAGGCAGGCAGAGCCCTCGCTAATGGAGTCATCGCTACAATCGCTGACGTACCAGCAGTGGGGCAGCGCGGAGTGGGTGTGCTGATCCGGGAAGCACGAGGAAGAGCTGGAGGAGAGCGATTCGCTCTGGCTCCGCACCCTGACTCCGGAGAGGGGGCTGGAGGGCTGAGGGAAGGGAGACCGTCCCCCCAGCGCTCGTGAGCCACTGGCGAAGCACGTAGAGTCTGCGAGCCGGAAGGCAGCGCGTCCCGGACTGGCAGAACTCGTGCAGTCACATCCGGGGAAGGGAAAAAGTGCTCTTTTACTGATGTTTTGGTGGCACTGAAAAGTACCGTTGTTATCGGGGCCCCGCCCTCCAGCGGGGAAAGAGCAAGTTTCCTCTTCTCCGGATGGCCTGTCTCAGGGACGCTTCGCGGTCCGTTTACCGGACTTAACGGCGCCCTGGGCAGGAGGGGCTGCCTGCTTTCGAGGTGAACGCCGCGCCCGCTTGGCCGGAGGCGCAGGCGGGGCAGCACTCGTTGGCGGGCGCCCTCGGCGAGGAACAGCGGAAGTGGATGGCTCGGCGGGCGGAGCGGGCTTACGGCCACGCCGATAGATGACATTGCCCATCGCATCCGACTGCTCTTTCACCGCCTTGAATTCCTGGGTGAATTCACCGACGGTGTCGCCGAACAGGCCAGCCTGGGATATGGGCGAGTCAAGAAAGCGAACTTTGTCAACGTCGCGCATATCGGCCAGGTTTAGCCAGAGGTGGCGTTCCTGAACCACAAGTGTGGACATCGTCCTCCCCAGCGCACACGCGGCGGACTTAGTAGTCCGAAGAGCATAGTCGGTCGCGGTGCGCAGCTCATGTAATAAGCTTGGGTTGGACCCGCCCTCGTGCAGCTCGGCCAGCGCCTGCGCTTGGTAGCGCTGGTAGGTGGCCATCGCGTGCAAAGCAGAAGCAGCCTGGCCCGCAGCCTTATAAGCTCTGGCTCCGAGGGAGGCAGACAACCTACAGGCTTTGGACGGGAGGCGGGGCAAACCCCGCCACGTAGAGGCGCCGCGCGGACAAAGATTGACCGCGATAGCGCGCTCCACTGACGGGATCGCCTCATACCCCCTGGCAGCTCCGCCGTCAAGGGCGGTGAGGGCGGAGGCACACGCAGCACGGGCAGAGAAAGGTGCCCTCCAAGACTGCGTGAGCCTACTGTGCACTTCCGGGAAGAAGGGGACGAGAGGCTTCGAAGGCTTCGCCTTCTGGTCCTCTACGTAGCACCCATCTAGTCGGTCCGGCCGCGGAGCTGGGGGATAAACCATCTCCAACCCCACGGCCGAAGCAGCCCGGGAAAGCACGGCTAACATGTCCGCTTCAGGATCCGATTTGACAGCGCTCACCTGCCCGGAGGGGGCGAGCGGGTCCGGATCTTCGTCGGACAGTGAAAGCCCACCCTCCGATGCCGCGGAGGACATCTGATCTCCGGTGTCAGCGAGTGTGAGAGCTACCATCTGGTTAGACGGATCACTCTCACCACCCGAAGCTTGGATGGAGCGCCGTGAGGAGCGAGAGGTCCGCGAGCCCGTGGGCGGCGGATTATCTCCCGCTGAAACCCTCAGATCTGCCCGAGCGCCCGCTGCTTTTTTAGAACAGGAGGCAACTGGGGTGGCTCGCTCTCTTGCGAAAGTTAGCCGCGATCTTAGCTGTGCAACGGTCATGGCATCGCAATGACGACATGAACCGCCCGCGAGCACCGCATTAACATGCTGGACCCCCAAACATGCAATGCAGTGATCGTGTCCATCATCCGGAGCCAGGAAACCCCCGCATCCAGAAACGCACAGTCGGAGCGCCATCCTGAAAAGGACGTGCTGCACGACTGTGTTGCTCTTTTAGGAAAGTTGCAACTATACGCACCGCTCTGGAGGACCGGACCCAAAGAACCGCAGGCAAGGGAGTAACCCAGCTCGACCGTCTGCCACCGCGAAGACCCACTCTGGACCGGGAGACACACTCGTTCGCTCTGAAGTGCTGATCAGCAAGAGGAACCCTCATCGACTCACTCAGAAAGGATCTGAAGCGAAAAGGATGGCGTCTGCTGGCTTCAGGTGTGCTTATATGCTGAGATAATTGCAGATGTCGCACACCTGCGCAAGCTTACGCTGCCAATTAATTTCATTCATTGGCCCGTTCAATACTCTCCAGACAAGCGGCTTCTGATCCGAATCCTCCCAATGCGTGGATTTTACAAATCAAATCCACTTATAGTGCTGAAGTTCCCCCCGAAGGGGAACCAGAGTTTCTTACTTTAGTTATCTTCACCTTGAAGAATCCCCCCTTCCATCCCTACTCCTCCACCTTTCCCTTTATAGGTCAGCATGGTGGCCCAGTGGTTGGAACTGTTGCCTCACAGCAAGAACCTCTGTGCGGAGTTTACATGTTCTCCCTGTGCTCGTGTGGGTTTCCCCTGAGTTGTTTCCTCCCACAGTCCAAAAACATGTGTCATAAGTAAATCGATCAATCTAAATTAGCACTTTAGTCGAGCTCCTAACCAGCAGTATATATTATTATTATAATATTATTATAATACGATAATACGATTATTTTGGTTATAATTGTAGTCACAATTATTCAAAACGATTATCAGTTTTATTATAAGTCAAAATTATTTGCCCTACTGTGATTTATTTTTTTATTAAATATTTATCAAATTATGTGTAACAGAGCAAGGAATTTTTCACAGTATTTTCTATATTTTGGCTGTATATATATATATATATATATATATATATATATATATATATATATATATATATATATATATATATATATATATATATATATATATATATATATATATATATATATATATATATATATATATATATATATATATGCATATATATATATATATATATATATATATATATATATATATATATATATATATGCATATATATATATATGCATATATATATATATATATATATATATATATATATATATATATATATATATATATATATATATATATATATATATATATATATATATATATATATATATATATATATATATATATACAGTATGTTCCTATATTTCCTTTATTATAGGAAATCTTATTTGTTTTATTTTGCCTAGAGTAAAAGCAGGTTTAAATATTTTGAAATCTATTATAAGATCAATATTATTAGCCTCCTTAAGCGTTATATTTTTTGATTGTCTGCAGAAGAAACTGCTGTTATACAATGACTTGCATACTTTAAGCCTTTGAATTGCACTTTAAGCTGAATACTAGTATCTTGAAAATATCTAGTAAAATATTATGTACTGCATCATAACAAAGATAAAAGAAATCAGTTATTAGAAAAGAGTTATTAAAACTATTAAATTTAAAAATGGGTAAAAAAAAAATTCTATCAAGCAGGAATTGGGGGGGAGGGTTGCTAATAATTCTGACTTATATCTGACTATATACAGAGTATTTTCCTCCTTGTAAGGTAAGGGAAATAAATACAATAGATTACAAATATGACACAAACTGTGCTTTAAGCATCTTTACTGTAAGGAAAAACTTTAATTATAGTTACAAAAGTCCTTAAGTCAAGAGCAGTGGGTGATTTTCTTCTTTTGTTGTTTGATTAATGATAAACACAGTCGGCAGCAGGAATATTGCGCGCTGTCACTTTAAGAGTAGTTCCGTTCTGATTAATGGTTTCACTTTGACATGTCTTTTGATTCTCAACTCGTATGTTTATTATATAAATGAGGGTCAATATGAATAATCACTAAACACCGCGTTTTGACAAATGTGCATGTATTTGACAATTAAAGCACATGCAATGTCTTATGCGCTTTTAACAGCATGATTTGAATGTTAATCAATGAACGATGTGCATCCTCTGCTGAAAGCAGAGCAACAAATGTATACAACTGGAAAACGGGCACTATATTATGCAATAATTATTTCTTCTAGATTATTGTTTTTTTTCATAATCGTTAGAACCCGAAATCAAAATAGAATTTTCGATTAATTGCACAGCACTAATCTCCACATAGCAATTTATAATGTCATCAGCTCTAAATAAGGGGAGAGTTCTTGAGAACTACCTAAGCTCAAACTCCCCTTTTGCTCTGCCAAAAAGGGTTCGATGATCTTATGAGCTCAGGGCTCTCTCCTGGGACAGCATAACAAACTCACTTTATAATCAATCACCAGCTAAGTGTGAACTCTTGAAATATCATTGAGACCCATGGACAGATAGTGAATATACCACACTATATTACATTTAAAATGCCATAGGTAATTTCCTAACTTATTTTATAATATTTAAAACAATAAATTGTAAACATTATTTTAAATCATATTAACTAGCGCACTATCCATTTTATTTCACATTTATAGCACCATGGAGTTCAATGCTGAACACATTAGTCAAGCAGAACCCGCCTTTCCCTTCATTTTCTCACTGATATCTCTGGATCTGAAAAGTGACAGAACCATGTGTACATTTAAAAAATCTGATTCGTTTAATTAAAACATTTAATTAGCATTAGCTTTTTCTAGCTTAGCAATAAAACAAACAAACAAAAAGTTACATTAAATTATAAATGACAGTCTCTAAAGCACAGGTGTCAAATCCAGTTTCTAAGGGGCCACAGCTCTGCATAGTTTAGCTTTAACCCTTATTAAACACACCTGATCAGACTAATTATGTTCTTAAAACCTACAGGTAAGTGTGTTTCAGCAGGGTTGGAACTAAACTGTGCAGAGCTGCGGCCCTCTAGGAACTGGATTTGACACCTGTGCTTTAAACCATCCTCATCATTCTCTCTCTTTTCTCAGATGGGATGATGGACCAAATCAAAGGTTACCATGGGCCAACTTTGGCCCGCGGGCCTTAGTTTGGGCATCTCTGATTTAGACAATGCGCATACACTAATAATAGCAACAACAACAACATTATAAACAGCATTTTTTACTTAAGCTGTAACTATAAAAATCCAATCAAGCTGCTGTCACAGGCAACTCTCATATATTACAGACTATAACATGCACCTGAAGCAGGTCGCACACCAGAAGCGCCGCGACACGGCGCGTACATGACAGATTAAAGTATCGCACACCAGACGCGCACATTCGAATGATATTTAACATGAAACTAATCAGATGGCGCTCTGTGGCGCGGCTGAAAAATGAACTGCGTCCTGAGCCGTCGCCGGGCGCCGCCGACAGCCGCCGACTTGCGGCGCCGGTGTGTGTATCCTGATAGAAACCTATGTTTAGAATTCTAAAATACATGGCGCTGCGTGGCGCTGCGCGGCGCGCCGCCGAGCGGCGCTTCTGGTGTGCGACCTGCTTTACAGTTAAAAAGTCACAAAATAGTTAAAATGTTCAGAGTAATCATTAGAATAAATAAGTAATATATTTTTTGTTAATACATGTCAATTTAGCCAGCTGCTCACTCTCTAGCTGGCAGCTAGTTGCTTTAGTCTGTAGCTTTCACATAGTCGCCCACTGAAGCCAAGCAGGGCTGCTCCCGGTCAATACCTGGATAAGAGACCACATGGGAAAGCTAGGTTACTGCCGGAAGTGGTGTTAGTGAGGCCAACAGGGGCATTCAACCTGTGGTCTGTGTAGGTCCTAACGCTCCAGTATATTGACGGGGACTCTATACTGCTCAGTGAGCGCCGTCTTTCGTATGAGATGTTAAACCAAGGTCCTGAGTCTCTGTGGTTGTTAAAACACCAAACACTGTCCTCTGTCCATTCTGGCCTAATAACAACCCCATATCATAATTGGCTTCATCACTCCTCTCCACCAATCAGATGGTGTGTGGTGTGCGGTCTGGCGCAATATGGCTGCTGTCACATCATCCAGGTGGATGCTGCACACTGGTGGTGGATGAGGAGATCCCCCCATTGTGTAAAGCACTTTGAGTGTCTAGAAAAGCGCTATATAAATGTAAGGAATTATTATTATTAATTTATTTTAAATGATTCAACTAAAACTATAAAGAGGAGGAACATATTTCTTTTTTCTTTTTAGCTTGTTACAGCCACATGAGGGCTGCACTAATAGCATCTTTTTAAGGACTATGCCTGTAAGAAGTGCAAAGAAGTTGTGGTTTTGTTAATGAGAAAACTGTAACCCATCAAGTTTTTTCCTCTAATGAGGTATGTGTTTTATCGTGTTACAATAACTGCTTTGCCATATGTGAACATGTATGAGTACTGTATGTGACCGTATGTTAATGTATAATTATCCAATGAAGGTATTTCTTTACGTGTCGAATGTGCACTTCATTGGTTGTATGTATTTTTTGTTCATTATGAGCAAACACCACCTTTAAATTTAATTTAAGTTTAAGGTTAATTTAAGTTTTATGTATTTTTTTTCATAGTTTTGATGGCATTTTTGGGACATAAGGGATGCAAGATTAAAATGTACAAGATATACTATAAACTTATGTCTGAATAAATGTCAGTTAAAAATCAAGAATGACTTAAGCCTTTGTTTCATCTTGAGGGGAGTAACAGCTACTGTAGACTGTTCTAAGCTTATTTAAATACAGCACTGATGTGCTGTCACCGCAGTCCTGTATAGCAGAATATACTGTTACTGAGAAAATTAGCATTTCATTTCACTGCCAAAAAAGCTGTTGAAATTCTTTTGTGAATTTCTCCGATCTTTAAGCAAATGGGGTTTTGACCTTTAAAGTCACTGCTAAAATGGAGATAAAGGTCACTGAATGAAAGCTTTGAACTTTGTTTTGTTTTTGCTGCATTTTATTTCCATTATCAAGCCCAGCATGACTGAAAAAGAAGCTCTGTGTCCCAAAGAAAAAAATCAATATATAGTTACAGAAATGCTGCTCCTTTTAGGTTTTGTGGTAATGGTAATACTTTGTAAAACTTTGATTTAGCAAAAAAATTAATGATATAGTGTAATGTATTGTAATATAATGCAAAATTATATTATATACCCCCCGCCTCCACCCCCACCCCCAAAATGCATTTTTGCATTTCTTAACCCTCAACGTCACTAGTTAACACACTCATTTTTTTTCAACACATTACATAATTTCTAAAACATCTGCCAATACCAAAGGGTTGATATGTCGGTTTATGGTAAAATAACCGGATATAAAGCGTGAGACCAATTTATTTAAAAACAAAATAAAAGGTAAATTCATGCAAAATTTTGCAAAAACAAAATCCAAACTACATTTCTTTTGATTTTTGCTGTTTTTGAAAATTTTATTTTATATTATTCCCTAACATAAATTTGGGCTACTAATTTTTTAAACATTATTGTTAGTTATTTTGTTAGATAAGCTCCAGAATTGGCTTCATTACTGATTAATCTAGTGTGCATGCACAAATATAATATAAAGGAACACTTTTGTTTTGATGGTCATTTAACTGACTATAAGAAACTTAGCAGTAACCCTAATCCCAACCAACCTAACAGTCTACCTATAATCTAATGAGAATTAGGTGGCATGCAGATGCAATGCAACTTAAACTCAACATATGGACCATCAAAATAAAGTGTGACCTAATATTGTAAAACATCCTATAGAAAAAAATCATTTAAATAAGAGATTTGTGGGGGGTGTACTCGTACAGTACAGTAGAGCACTGTAAATCATTTCAGATGTAAGAATGTTGTTTGTTTCAGTGTTTTTATTTGAATACACATAAATACATGTGATCCCACTGACTTGTATGTTCTGTTGGGTATCTGAGAGTTAAAAATAAATAAATAAATAAATAAATCTGACTCCGCACAGAACAAAAATTCTCCAGTCATAAATACACACAAGTCTTTATATTGCAGTCTCAGTGGGAGTTGAAAGCACTGGACATTCAGCCAAGATGTTTGGAAATGCCATTTCCCATACACAAGAGCGGAATGTTGCAGAAGGATCCAAGATTATCCGAGGTTATCATGTTTCATTTAAGATGGGTAAAATGGATACGAATTTTCCCAGCATGCCTGGCTGATTCCTTCCAGAGGTATGCCAATTTGTTTTTGTTAGTGTTGTGGATAGATTTCCCTCCCCAAGCTCTGGAATCCAGCAGGCTGACTGGGTGGCAACAATGTAAGTCTTTATTCGCTCCTTAAAGCAGAGTCTGGCCTCCACACGGAGAGCAGAAGAGTGCAGTGATCCACAAGCTATGGCCTTCAGCACAAGAGGACGACAATTCAAGCAGACAAAACTAAACTGCAGGGCTCATACCGAGACACCCAGGAAAATCTGGCACTTTATGAGTCACAAATAACTCTGACTTTATCTGTCACTAGTTCATGTTCTGCATAAGTGTAACTGCAAGCAAATCACTTTAAGGCACTGTTTGTAGTTTTTGGCTACTAGTGTATGTATTCACAACAAACAATAGCGACACTGAAAGAAATGACCTTTTGGTGTAATACAATTTAAAAAAATGTCCTCTCACAATTTTCAAATTGTAATAGTAAATTTCAAGGATAACTAGAATTTCCTAATATTTAATATTTACTTGATGTAAGAAATGAAATGAGGGGAAAGAGTTAAATATTCATTACATGTAATATTTCAATATTTTCTAAGTATTTCCTAAATATTGTTTGAGGACCTAGTAATATTAAGTACATTTCAATAATGGATAAGTATTAATATATGTAGTTCAAAGCATGCTTTGCATGGGATTGAATTAAGATGAGAATATGCATTAACATTTATTCATTTCCCTTCAGCTTAGTCCCTTATTTATCAGTGGGGTCGCCACAGCATAATGAACCGCCAACTATTCTCATGTGTTTTAATGTTTTACACAGCAGATGCTCTTCCAGCCACAATCCAGTATTGGGAAAAACCTAGACACACACACTCATACACTAAGGTCAATTTTGTTAACCCAATTCACCTATATTGCAGATCTTTGGACTGTTGGCAAAACCGGAGCACCTGGAGCAAACCCCCCGAGAATTTGGGGAGAACAAGCAAACTACACACAAAAATGCAAATTGGTCCAGCCTGGGCTCGAACCAGCGACCTTCTTGATGTAAGACATTGCTAACCCCTGAGCAACTGTGCCGCCGAGAATAATATTTTGAAAATAAAAGCAATCTTAGGTGTTTAAAATTAAGCAAAAGACTTCTTAGAGTTTAATTTTCATTAGTTTGAAGATTAAGAAGAATTAAGAAGTTTTGATGAAACCACTTTGCAGTAAAATAGCACTTTTGCTTTAAGTCTTGGCATTTTTATTATCCGCATTAGTGTTTGACGTTTAACTCATAGGTCATAGGTGTGCTAACTTTGAGATCAGTAAGCATTTTAAAGTAAATTTGATAAAAGTTCAATTTGCTTAAAATAAAGTCAAATAGCACATTTCAAGTCAGTGGAAACATGTTTTAATTAATTTAAGTTAAACCAATATGTTCTATAGCTAATAAGATTTACTTAAATTGATAAAAGCAATGTTCCTTCTGCTAAAACAAAAACTTGACATTACTTGATTAATAAAAATATGTATCCTCAAAACTTTGAATTCTACTTCATTTATTTAAGAGTATCAGGTTAAACTAAGTAAATGTTCCATGGTATTGACAAGTTAATTGTACTTGATATAAGATAGTAAAATTTACTTGAATTTTTGCTTGTTCAAATTGTTATGAAAATTTTATCAAGTAAATCTTAAGAGTTATTTTCTTTTTCAGTGTAGTTTGACGAAGCCATGACACGACTAAATGTGAAATCATGGTCTTCATTTCATCCTATGGAACTCTTACAGAAATCAAGTTAATGGACGAGCTAAAGTATCAAAGCTTATTATCATGGTAGTGCGAAGTAGAGTAAAGGCTGAGAGCTGTTAAAGTGAAACACTAGACATCTTGAGAAATTGCTGATGACAGACCAGCGTGACATAGCACGAAAGCAGCAAAGCTTTTATTATGCCACACTTGACCACTTCTGGGTCTTCAAGTCTGATCATGTGGGAAAGAAGCAGTGCTGTTTAATCATACTTAACCCATTTTAGGGTTATGTTATACTCCTGGTTTGTGCAGTCTAAAACACACAACATATTAAAGCATCTTTGATGTTAAGGGTATGTGACATAGTACGGATTGTGTAACTACTTAAACTACTTTATTTCTCTGAATTTCTACATTATTTAAATCATTTGGATAATGTAAGTATATAAGTTAGCAAAATATATAACACTGTTCTAGTTTTTTTATTCTTTTTTTTATTTTAATGAAAAATCATTACAAACAGTGTTGTGCTTTTAAAGAAATAGTTCACCCAAAACAAATGCAGCATTTGTTAATTTACACACCTTCATGTCATCTGAGATGCTGAAAAAATATTAAAGCCAATTGTTTTAGCTAAAACTGTGGTTCTTGAATTCTACTGTACTTATTACAGTCATTACATAAACTGAGAAAATAGGTACTTTCCTTAAACCTGCCCCTCAACCTAATTTAAAAGCAAAGTAAAACATTTGGGTTAATTATCCTTTTAATAAAATGAATGTTTTACAGGCAAATAATGCAGTGCTAAGGCAAATATAAGTGAATTTAGGCAACATTAAAGAGGGGGAAATAATGACTTACTTTGTAGGTTTTAATTGCTGCGTTGACATCGACTAATTACATGAATTTGCATACAGCGTTCCATTCCCACCAAGAGAAAGAGTAGACACAAAGTCCATTTCTTTTTCATGTTCGTGGTGGCAGAGGGTGGAGGACAGGGGTCCAAATGAACATGCAGCAGGAGATTTGTGACGATGCATCAGAGTAATTAGTCCCTTTTCTCCTCTCTCTGAACAAGCACTTTTCACCCTTCTGAATTGGTAGCACTGCTCCAATCTGGGTGCGGCAATTAGCTTATGGATGTTTTTTTCAGAATGCTAAATGAATGCGAAATGAAAGTGGTGACCTGTCGCAGAGTGAAATTGTATTTATGACAAACTGCTCTGCCTTCTATCTATGTAATTAATATTTGGGCAAGCAGCAGCCACAACCAAGAACAGCAAAATGCAAATCGCTAGAGTACTTAGCAGAACAGAATCATCAAATATGCATGAGCAGAAAGAGGCAAAGAACTCACTTGTTAGATCTCAATACATCAGAAATTTGTAGGTTGTGCTCGTATACTGTAAGTGTAATACATTAAGCAGCAGCTGGAATGTTAGCTCAAATACTACAGTAGGCACATCATCTAACAAAGCTCAAAAAGGGCTTTAAACAAAACATGATTCATCCTAATTCAATCAGACACAGACAGAAGCAGTAAATAGGGTGAATTCTGATTATTTTGGCAACTTTTTGACAGTAAATTAAATATTGGATTCATAAATATGTATTATTGGTGGAAAAATAGTTGGAAAAATATGCAATATTGTTGTTGAGTATTGTAATAATATTTCTTATGGAACTCCCTTCCCTTCTTCTGTTATATGCTTCCGTTATATGCTTTTATTGTAGCCATTATATAATTTATTTATTTAATGATATTAACATAAACAGACATTTTTCAGATCTAATTAAATCTAATTTAGACTAAAAACTGTCTTTAAAACTATGAGTGAGTAAAAAACCTCACCCTCAAGCAATTATTTCTCTTGTCTCGACTTCCACTATTAGTTTTTATTTTCAGCAACACCTAGGGCAGGGCCGATAAAGGGTATTATATAGAATCACGAATTGGTCCAAAAGCCAATCACACAGCAGAAATGTGCAACAATGGGAATCTAAAAGTGTGTTGATATGAGAGATGTACTGAATTTTCAGCCACCAAAAATGATCAGCCTATGCCATTTAATAAACCCTCTAATTTTTGTGGCTTCAGTCATTGTTGGGGTACTCTTTAAAATCTGCTAGCATCAATTATCATAATGAATTAATTATTTGTAGCCTACCGTTTCATTTGCCTGACCCGCATTGTCCTTGTTTTACCCATAACCTAATCATACATAAATAAAGATAAGTTACACACAAATACCACCTGTCAATCACTTTTTCCTCAGAACTCTGGCATGAACAGGCAGAGTGATCCGTGTCATTATAATGACGTTGACAATCTCGGTTGGTAAAAATATGCACAACCAACAGAAACTAACCAACAGTATCTGAGGTTTTCCCTAAAATTACAATGTACAAGCGTGAAAGCGAAAGATTGAAGCAGTGTACTGACGCTGTTACCTGACAGATTTAACAAACAGAAGAGTCGTTAGATAGAGACAAGATTAAATAAATATCACATTTAACAATTATAGTGAGACGCGATCCAGCGGTACATCCTTGATAAACTGCCCGACTTGCACTGCTCTCTGGGGTTTTGTGCTCAAAGCACCCGCTGACTGCTGGAGCTCAGATGTGCACATACATTGCAGCGAATGCCAGAGTGTTTGTCTGTGGTCATGTGATGTAAGTTTTCAGTGGTATAGTGTGGACGGAGATTTTTTCAGAAATGCTAGATGAAACACCAGTGTGGACATGGACTGTTTTCGTTCTAAAATGGCATTTTAAAAATAAGATGTAGTGTAAACAGGGCTTAAGTGTGTTTTTTTTGCAAGCAGGTTGCTGCTGCGACGAGGAGCGGAGGATTGCGATGCCAGCATAGCATCGTGATACCTATCGGCCACTGGCGATGGCATTATCTATCAACCCAACCCTAATTACATTTACATTTACATTTACATTTAGTCATTTAGCAGACGCTTTTATCCAAAGCGACTTACAAATGAGGACAAGGAAGCAATTTACACCACTAAGAGCAACAATGAATAAGTACTAAAGGCAAGTTTCAGGTCTGTAAAGTCTAAGAAGGGAAGTGTTAGTAAAAAAAATTTTTTTTTTTTTTTTTTTTTTGTACAGTTAGTGTGATATTCAAATAGGCAATTGCAGATTAGGAAGTGAAGTGGAGACTAAATAGTTGAGTTTTTAGTCGTTTCTTGAAAATAGCGAGTGACTCTGCTGTTCTGATGCCGTTAGGGAGTTCATTCCACCAACTGGGCAGATTGAGCGTGAGCGTTCGCGAAAGTGATTTTTTTCCTCTTTGGGATGGAACCACGAGGCGACGTTCATTCACAGAACGCAAGTTTCTGGAGGGCACATAGATCTGCAGAAGTGAGTGCAGATAAGAAGGTGCTAGGCCAGAAGTCACTTTGTAGGCAAACATCAGAGTTTTGAATTTGATGCGAGCAGCAACTGGCAGCCAGTGCAAACGGACTAGCAGCGGAGTGACATGTGCTCGTTTAGGTTCATTGAAGACAACTCGTGCTGCTGCATTTTGGAGCAGTTGAAGAGGCTTGATAGAGTTAGCTGGAAGCCCAGCTAGTAGAGAGTTGCAGTAATCCAGTTTGGAGAGAACAAGAGCTTGAACAAGGAGTTGAGCTGCATGTTCAGATAAGAAGGGTCGGATCTTTCTGATGTTATAGAGTGCAAATCTGCACGATCGAGCAGTTCTAGAAATGTGGTCAGAGAAGTTTAGTTGGTCATCAATCGTTACTCCAAGGCTTTTCACCATTTTGGATGCAGTAATGGTTGCCCCATCCATCTGGATTGAAAAGTTATGGTGTATAGTCGGGTTGGCAGAAACTACAAGCATTTCCGTTTTTGCGAGGTTCAGCTGAAGATGATGATCTTTCATCCAGTGTGAAATATCCAACAGGCAGGCTGAGATACGAGCTGGAACCGAGGGATCATCAGGATGAAAAGAGAGGTATAGCTGGGTATCATCAGCATAGCAGTGGTAGGAGAATCCATGTCTCTGGATGACTGGTCCTAGAGATGATGTGTAGATGGAGAAGAGAAGTGGCCCAAGAACAGAGCCTTGAGGTACCCCAGTGTTTAGATGCTGTAGGTTGGACACCTCTCCCCTCCAAGACACCCTGAATGACCTGTCAGAGAGGTAAGATCTGAACCATTGTATAACAGTGCCCGCAACGCCCAGTGACTCAAGCGTAGATAGCAGGATCTGGTGGTTGACAGTGTCAAAAGCAGCTGACAAGTCCAGCAAAATGAGGACTGATGATTTAGAGTCTGCTTTAGCCAGTCTGAGGTCCTCCACGACCGAGAGCAGGGCAGTCTCAGTTGAGTGGCCTTTCTTAAAGCCGGATTGCTTGTTGTCCATGAGATTGTTTTGAGTAAGAAAGTCCAGGACTTGATTGAACACTACTTTCTCCAGAATCTTGGCCATGAATGGAAGCAGGGATACTGGTCTGTAGTTTTCAAGTAGCGTATGGTCCAGGTTGGGTTTCTTTAGCAGTGGGGTTACCCTAGCCTGCTTAAATGTAGTGGGGAATAAACCAGAGTCAAGAGATGTGTTAATTATGTGAGTCAGTGTTGGTATGACTGCAGGAGAGATGGCTTGCAAGAGATGAGAGGGAATGGGATCGAGTGGACAGGTGGTTGCATGGCTAGATAGCACAAGTTTGGACACCTCAGACTCAGAGAGCTGAGAAAAAGAGGTGAGTGTGTGTGGTGTTGGTGTTGTATCTTGCGTGTTTGTTATAGGTGCAGCAAATTGAGCACTGATTTTTGCAGTTTTGGTGCAGAAGAATGTAGCAAAGTCATCAGTAGTAAGTGTGGAGGATGCGGGTGGAGGAGGAGGATAGAGGAGGGAGGAAAATGTTTTAAAAAGTAGGCGAGGATTAGTGGCATTGTTGATTTTCAGACGGTAATACGTCTGCTTTGCAGAAGTAACCTCAGCTGAGAAAGAGGACAGAAGAGTTTGGTATGTTAAGAGATGTGCAGGATTTTTAGTTTTCCGCCAAATTCTCTCCGCAGCCCGAAGTTTTGAGCGATGCTCACGGAGAGCATCCGAGAGCCAGGGTGCAGGAGGACTGGCACGGGCTGGCCTGGATGCAAGAGGACATAATCGGTCTAGACATGATGCTAGTGTGGAGCAGAGTGTATTAGTGGCACTGTTCGTTTAAGCTTTCACCATGATAATTTTAAATTATATTGTGCAGCCATAGTTCTGTACTGGTTTATACATAAATATAAACCAGTTCGTTTAAGCTTTCACCATGATAATTTTAAATTATATTGTGCAGCCATAGTTCTGTACTGGTTTATACATAAAATCTCTAAATTTAAATTTAAATATGTAAACATACGAGTTCTAGACAGACAGACAGACAGACAGACAGACAGACAGACAGACAGACAGACAGACAGACAGACAGACAGACAGACAGACAGACAGACAGACAGACAGACAGACAGACAGACAGACAGACAGACAGACAGACAGACAGATAGATAGATAGATAGATAGATAGATAGATAGATAGATAGATAGATAGATAGATAGATAGATAGATAGTGTTTGTACAATTTTACAAAAAACAAATGGTATAAATAAAGCATGTTATAGGGAACTTAAACCTGGCCCTCTTGGAAACCTTTTCAGTTTACCCCATGAACATGAAAAATGGCCCAATTTTCTTGAATTCACCCTATTCAGATTAACCCTTAGATACTCCCGGTGGCTGACTGGAAGGAAGACAGAGTGCAATAATGAAACTCAAGCCCCAGTGGCATCTAATCCACACATCAGATTTCCACATTACATGGCACTGGCTGGCTGAGGGATACTTAAGAGTCATCTGCTGTCACAGACCTGCTCTTTTTGGTCCACTATTTTGGTCATTACATAAACACATGGCCCCCCTCAGAGTCTAGACAACCCCACCCTGCTGACTGGCAATCTATAGCTTCCAACAAACAAAACAACTAGAACAATAGCATTGTGTTCAAACTTTCCCATTGAGACGATTACAAGTTTCAACAGCTGGGCTACTTCCATCAGCTGAAGGTGATACGTCTAACCTTCAGCAAAATACTTAAAGGGATAATTCTGTCATCGTTCACTCACTCCTTACTTTTTCCAAAACCATTTTTCCAACAGTCTTCTGTTGAACACAAAAGAGGCTATTTAGAAGAAAGCTGAAAACCTGTAACAAATGGCTTCCATAGTATGTGTTTTTCTTAATATAGAAAAGGTTAATGGTTATAAGTTTTTAGCTTTTTTCAAAATATATTTTGTGTTCCACAGAAGAAACTCATAAAGTTTTTAACCATTACAGGGTGTAGAAAAATAGTGAGTAAAGGTTATTTTTAGGGATATGTCTGGAAGTTTTTAGTATACCTAAAAAGAGCTTGATTAGCTGGTTCGGGTGTGTCTTATTGGGGTTGGAACTAAAATATGCAGGACACTTGTGTGGTGAGAAATTGAGTCCCCCTCCAATCGAGTTCACTTAGGACCCCTAAGGGATCGTCTGTGGTAAATGCCTGATCAAAAGCTATTATTGTGATACCTTGTTGTGTAGCTAATCACAGCTATGTTACCTTATTTTAGCCAGGAGGTCTGATTATGCAAGCACATAAGCTAATTGAGCAAATTTAACAGTATAAAAGATAAATGATCAATTTCATAGCCCATGTATTTGTTTAATGATACACGAGTATATGAAAGGTTCAATATAACGCTTATACATGCCATTTTAAAGGTGAAATGAAATAGTCACACTTTACATTATATCAATTATGAAAGTGATTTAATTTAATATATTTATTCATTCATTCATTTTCTTTTCGGCTTAGTCCCTTCATTAATCTGGGGTCGCCACAGCGAAATGAACCGCCAACTTATCCAGCACGATTCTACGAAGCAGATGCCCTTCCAGCCGCAACCCATCTCTGGGAAACCTCCATACACACTCATTCATACACACAGTATGGACAATTTAGCCTACCCAATTCACCTATTGATTTAATATATTGTACTTTATAATTAGGCACTACTAACTATACCTATCCCAACTCCAGTGAAACAATAGGATCACTCTGTGTCCTATAGATGGACCCAATTTCCAGGGAGGACTAAATTTCTCATGACAATGACCCTCCAGGATCGAGTTTGGACACCCCTGCTTTAAATATATTAATTAAAACTGATGCCAATGTTTCAATATTTGTTCACTCAAAAATGATTTTCGCTGTTTATTCAGATTAATTGTTCAAAAAGTGAGCTGAAACAACCAATATCGTGACATTATTTAATCATTTATTTATAACATGTTTAATCTACCTTCATTTGGTAAACATAAGCTAACTGATTTTTGTGTTAGTGCTAAATAAGATATTTTTGCTAATTAAATTATTGGATGTTTTTCATTTGCAAAAGTTAATGGAAAATTCTGGATGTCCAAATAAAATGATTACAGTTAATTGGATCAACAAGTGTAATTAAGTTTTATTCAGAAGATTATTCACATAAAAGGGATTTGATCTCGGTGCTGGTTCAAAATGAATTTTGCTCTTGGTTTCTATTCCACTAAACAAAGTTGAAATATCATTTAAACGTGTGCAAGTTATATTAAGTTAAACTAATGATTTATAATTACTATTATTATATTTACTTCAGTGTAGCCAGTAATCCCCCGAAGCAATTCAATCAATTACATATTCAAGCAAGTAGCAAATTCAAACATTGTCTGTTTATTTTATGTGGAGGGAGAGGTGTGTTCGTCATGGACTGAAAGACAAACATATTAAAGCTTCTTGAAAGCCGCTGGTCATGGGGTTGTTTGAATAAACAATGCAGCAAAGGGCTAGCTACAGCACTACTAGCCAGTAGCTGATTTGAAAAGTTTAGGACAGATAAATACATGACTGGTCCTTGAAGGGATTTGTTGAGGTCATCTCAACTTCCATCTTGACCTTGTGTTTAGATTTTTTTCCCACAGCAACCAGTAATAAAATGTGTGCCAAGGCAGACTGACATTATGTTTTGATGCTGAAAGACATGGAAATCATTCTGGTTTGGTGGCTGTCTCGACATCCATCTCAGTGACGCTAATGTGCATTATAGCTAATGAGCTTAGAGCGACGTTAATTATTTCAGCAGGAGAAAAAAGATTGTGATGTCTTCTAAGTGTCTTGAATAACAGCTTACACTGTGCAACATCCATTTAAAATTAGATAAACTGCTACCTTCCTGAAAACTGAACAATTGAAATTTATGGTGATGTCCTGTGGCTTGGAAGGAAAAGGGAAATTGTATGAAGGTACAGAGAATGACAGTTTTATGGGCTACCAGTATTAATGAATGACATACAATGACACTTTTCATCAGTTAATGAAATGATGACACTCTTAGTATGCTAAATTCAGTTTTTTATTGTGGGGAATTATTTTTAATTATATATTTTTTTTCTAAATCCTAAGTTCCTAATTGGTATTTATTTAATATACATGTTTCACGTAAAAAAAAAATCTGTAAGCAGTTTTAATTTTTCTTATTATAGAGAATATATTAAGTGTTTTTCCACTTAAAAAAAAACTTTTTTTGTGAAATGGAAAGATTTGTAGAAAGAACCCCTTTTTTGCATCATAAAATTTATATATTTTGGTTTTGGAGTCTCCAACGAGAGGCTGATATATGCATGCAAGGTCAAAAACCCCTTTTATTGTCTTAAATATGCATTTATTTTTACCTGATTATCCCATCGACTCCCATTTGATTCGTTCAGCGATTCATTTGCTCCCAAACCCCTCCTTTGCGTGAGGCTAATCTGCTGTGATTGGTTAAATGACCCAGTCTGTTGTGATTGGTCGACTGGGTTCAGAGCGAGACAGAAAGAAACGCCCACCACGGCTATGAAGTATGTAGAACTATTTTGAAAATTGACCACGTCACGCTTGTGTAAGAATGATGGTGGCCATAATAAAGACAAACGGCAGAGGATTGCGAGTTTAGAAATGCATTTTTATCAGTAAAGGGAGAAGCACGTGTGACATTTTCAACATTGTTTTGGACACAATATGTGAATAGTCCCATAAAGATTTAACCTGAGAGGCACAGTACAAGCACGGATGTATAAAAGATAAGTGATTGCAAGCCACACAGAGCAATTACAAGTTACAACACACAATTAAATGCATTTTTTGCAAACTACACAAAACGAGGCAACAATTTTAATTACACTTGCATGTTATGATCTGGAGGAAGAAGTAACTGGTCCATATGAACTGTAACAGTTACTGACAAACTCCCATGCATAATAGTCTCTGCTGCTCCTTCCTTTAATAGTAAGCTAACTACTGTAGGTTATTCCATCAAAAATGAGAAAAATGAAAGGAGCAAACCCAGCACTAGGTTTGCTATAATGTGAAATTGTTGTAAAAATAAACTTTAACCCCCATGTAGCCAATTCTCCATCAGTCAGATTCGGATCACGATCATTCCTGTAGACCCCTGTGCTCCGCTAGTGTCTGAAGAGAAACGCATGTGATGGTGAATGGTGATGCACCGTATCGATGTCGACACATTAAAGCAGAAGATCCGAACCCAACACAATTCAATTATTCGACTCTAAGTTGACTATTTTGTTAAAGAATCAATACTTTTAAACATGGTGCACTTTCAGATTTAAACTTCAGCTGGATGTTTTCATTCACTTAGAGCTGTGTTACATACTGCATGGAAGCTCATTTTCAAAAACCGATGATAGAGGCTCTTCAATGATAAAGGTTAACATCAATGCCAATAAAGAACCTTTAGTTTTAAGAG
Source organism: Danio rerio (assembly GCF_052040795.2). Classification (NCBI taxonomy): domain Eukaryota; kingdom Metazoa; phylum Chordata; class Actinopteri; order Cypriniformes; family Danionidae; genus Danio; species Danio rerio. The sequence goes on along the minus strand of NC_141034.1, from coordinate 32,263,353 downwards.
TGTAAGAGTCCATCATAAACTTTAAAGCTGTCCAAGTAAAATTCTTATCTAATCTTTAAATTAATAATAATAAAAATACCAATGTTCTTTGCAACTTTCAGTGTTATCCTAAACTTTAAATGCAACTTATTTTAATAATCATTGTAGAGTAGGGTTTTTTTTTTCTTTAATTTATCCAGTGGATTCAGGCTATGCTGTAACCATCAATGCCAATAAAGAACTTTCAGAGTGTAGAGTTCATTATAAATTTCAAAAGCTAAAATTCATATTCATCCATTCATTTCTCTTTCGGCTTAGTCCCTTTAATTGTAATGGTTCACCCTAGCGGAATGAACCGCTAACTTATCCGGCATGTGTTTTAAGCAGCAGATCCCTTCCAGCCACAACCCAACACCAAGTAATGAAATTCGAATGGAATATTTAATTTAATTAATAAGAAGAAAATGTTGTTGGTAATCTTCTCTATTATCCAAGACTGCAAATGTAATTTCTTTAAATAAAGATTACAGAATTGGGGGATTTTTCTTCTTCAGTTTATCCAGTGGATTCAGGCTATACTGTATCTGTTTCCAACTGAAACTGAAAGCATGGGTGAAGCTTTAATTAAAATTCTGAAAACTATATTTAATGACACTTAAGAACAGATATCATGATTTGAATCCACTATAAACTAGAATAAAAGTAAAGTCAGCCTGAGTTTATTTGGTATGAAAGGTTTATTTCCAAAACTCAATATGAAGCTTGGCCAGCCCTGGGCATTTGATGAACCGCTCTGAAAATAAATAAATAAATAAAAAAAGCCCAACTTCACCTCATCTTGACTCTGGCTCAAAACAAAATTAGTCATAGCCATTTCAACAGAGCTGTATTATTTGAAGTCTCTCTGTGAAAAAGAAAAAAGAAAACTATGTGCATTATGAGATGGCCTGCTATGCCGCCAGCCCCATTGAGCCATCATTCAATGAGAGCTCAATATACAGAGTGAAAACAGTAGGAGAGTTTAAATCACCACACTAAGTATAACCAAAAACCACAATATGAGCAGTAAATCAGTGTGAGATCACATACTGGATATACTAACAAGTTTTAAAAAAGAAAGATAAGGCCACAAGCCGCCAACGGAAATAATAACAACATTACTACAACCATCATCACAGCAAGCCTTTGTCAAGTGATTTCGGCTCATTGATAAAGTAAACTACAGAAATGCTTATTAAAAGACATTTTTACCAACCTTGAGGCCTCATTTACATAAGTTCTGGCAAGAGTGCGAGACTCTCTAATTGAATATTAGACCCCTGACGAGAAGCTAACAACATTAATGGACCCCCTTCCTGATCTCCACCAGCATCATGGAACATATCTAAAACACATCTCAATATTTTTTCAGTAGATATATCCTCCAGCTTTTTAGCAACCTTTCTCAAGCTGCCTTGCCCGAGATAAGAATAGTACATACCCTCAAGAAATACATTTGGCACAGCAGGTCAGCCATGGAAAATTACCTTCTGTGCTTTTTAATATCGAGAAACTTTTCTTCTCTTTGGAGCTGCAAAAGCGCCAGTGGTTGAGAAGGAATGGAGGCTCTTTGATTTTTATTTATTTCATTTTTTTCCACATAATTACTTAAGACGATCCACTGCAGCAAAGTCTTCATATGGCCACAGATTTGTCACATAAGACTCGGGTGGTCTAAATTGGATGTTTGTTGCCAGTTTAAGAATGCCCTACAATACTGGCAGGAAGTTGAGACTACTCAGCATAAACAGAAGAAAGGCTGAAACAACACTAAAGTAGCCCCTTTCAACCACAGTTCTGGGCACCTTTTAACAGCATCTTAAGGCAAATGCCAACACGATACCACTCGTTCTAAAAGAGTCACTTCCTCAATAACAAACATATCATATAAGCAAGTCTTATTATTACTAGCACATAACTTAAATAAAGCTTCTGGGACTCTTTCCAAGTGAAAAGCTGCACTGTAAACCGTTATGCCTGAAATACATCTAACCACATGAATGTCATATCAATGCTGACAGCACAGCAAGTGGCACAGGTATCGGTCTCCTGTGGATATACAGTACAGTATAGCTCAGCGTTACTATGGGGATGAGGGTACTTTTATGAAGAAAATGCCATCAAAATAACCCTTGCAGTTCACAACAATGCATTGTAACCTTTGTTATATATTCAGATGTAATATGGAAATCAACTGGCTACAAACAAATAGCCCAGTGAACTGCTCTGAATGAAAAACATTTTCAAGACGGAGGCGTGCAAATGTGCTTCCTCATTGCTAAGGGCAGGTACACCTCCACACAGTTCTGATATTTCAGCGGTGGGAACAGAGGATGTCAATTCTGTTTAAGATGTGGACAAACATACTAGCAGCAGAAGATGCGGGTATAAAGGAATAGTAGTAAATTCTGTCATTATTTACATTCACTGTAGAATACAAAAAAGAAATTAGCCATTTTCAAACTAAAAAGTAACATAGCTTAGCATATTGTTGATTAGCAAGCTACTGTATGGTTTATATTCAACATGAATTTTCAGTGGTCTTGCATATTACAATTTTGTTTGGTCAGGCATTTACAACCAGTTCTAGAAGCACATAAATCAACCTGTATACTGGTTTTTGTTTTTAACTGAATGATTTTGTCCACTATACTGTCTGAAAGAACAGTTCTTTGTAGTGAACTAATTCAATCCCACAATGCATCTCACAATGAGTGTTCAGCTAAAGTACATATGACTGGCAAGCCATTTTGCATGCTGTGATGAATCCCACATCTCACCTCATCTTTAGTGTACACATTTGTTTACTTGTTTTCATTCACTCATCCAAAGGACAGTACTGTATAGAAGGAGTAATACTGCGAATAGTGTGGGCAATTGTAAAGAGCAATTGGTTTCATTATATTGGTTTTTGAGTAAACCATAACTTAAATTTTATCCTTTTTTGGTGTTGTATGGGCCACTTTTATATTTTCTTTGTCATTTGAAGGTGATAGCTTCAGTTATCCATAAATATTACAATAAAAAGCAGCCTTCATATATATGAATATATATATATATATATATATATATATATATATATATATATATATATATATATATAATATAAGTTAGTTAGTTAGTTCCACAGTTTCCTTAGTTCCACAGGAAAAAGAGCTTCTTCTTTTAGAAAAAATTCTGGAATGAGGGTGAATAAATGAGGACACAATTTAAATACAGCAGCAATGTGGACAATTGCTTTAGTTTTTGTCTTATTTTAATGTAATCAATAGTGACATGTAGTGATTTACAAAGCTTAAAATAGTATCTGATGTCAAGAAATACATTTCAGTTTGTAGTGCAGCCAAAATATGTTTTATAATAATTATTTACAGTTACATGGTGGCATGAAATAACAAACCATAAAGGTGAATGTGAAAAGCTTTCCCTGATGAAAAATGTATTATGTTTTGGTCTCAATTTCACAATGCTTTTGCTAAACCAATGTTTTAACCATACTATTTTAGTAAAATCTAGGTCATACAAAAACTAATTAATATGACCTACAGTTTTACTAGCCTATAATGCATGGTTAACTTCAGGGTTTTAAAGTATCTTGAACCACTCTAACAACTAAAACCTTGGAATTCATGGGGTTAATGCAAAAATGGACAACCAGAATCTCTGGAAAGAAACCCAAAAAAGCTAGACAGAGGCAAAAATGGGATCATGGTGTTCTTGCACATTATCCAGAAGCTTTCATCACCGATGAAGTCACATGTATGCTACCTGCTGTATTTTCATTTAGTACAGTGTGGCTATAGAAAACAACACGCACAAATACGCTACAAACAATGTGTGAAAAATTAAGACTGAAAGAGAACTTTATTTAACTTCGATATAATCTAAAATGTTTCACGAGTTGTTTATCTTTCTGTTTTAAGACACATTATAGCATATACCAAACATTCTGTTGCGTTTTAATTGCGTCCTAAAACTTCTAAAACTGTAGAAATGCCCGTACTTACCTTGATGTGCAGTGGCAGTGATCTGTATTTCGCGTAGCAAGAACAGTAAACAGCAGTGTTGATTTTTCACCGATCACGCTGAGTGCGTTTGTTGCGACTGAGATGCGCGCAGAAGTTTATGTAAATCGGTCGTCAGATCCCCTCTCCTCACGTGCATTTTCTTTCGCTTTCAGCAAAGCAATAAACACGCGCAAATACAGTTGACAGCTTCCTTACAGTAACAATGAAGTCTGGACGACGCGCTTGACGCTACACCTCCGATTCCAAGGGCTCCACACACACAACTACTCCCCACGGACACGTGATCATCCCACGGGAATATCTCATCCCTCCCTCACGGGCTGATGAGATCGGTTACCGGCATCCATTCGGCCGGACACGTCCTTTAGTTTAGGTCTGTTGGTTCAGTTGTTGGCAAAAGGCACGTACAGTAGGATAATGGATTGAGCAATGGAACCATCTGACAATGAAACTAGTTTGAGCTGACTGCACATGGAATCGACCTAGTTATGTAAACAAATATCGAATAAATACATTTGGCGTAAAAGTTGTGTGGTCTGGACGACGCGTGTCCCCTTCTTCAAAACATCAAGCTTAAGTTATATAAAGGGTGTGATGAAATCCTATATTGGATATCTTAAAATTTAATTTGCTTTCAAATCTGTTCTTCAAGCACAATAAATTTAGACAAGTTAGACAAAGCGCTTTTTACCTGAACAGGGAAAAGGTTCATATGAGGTAACCATGGAAACAGCCGGCTGCTTGCTTTTGTTCATTTAAGGATGGAACAATATTGTCATTACATATAGATTTAGATGTTAATATGCCGAAAAGGAAACAGATTGTGTAAAGTTAACAGCTCCTAAATGTATTCCCAGAATTTGAATTGATCTTATGGATAACATTTGGATGTCCTTACTATAACTAGCATACATTTCACCTCAATTTATAAAAGTACCAAACAGAAATTCATGTAAACGTATGCATCCTGCTCAGCACAATTGAGTACACCCCAATTTGATAATTAATATGTTTATCCATTTCTCATTAAATATGTATTTTGGTGCATTTAAACAAAACAGATATATTTATTAAAATAATATTTCAGCCACCAAACATATTTTTTTCAATAGTCTACAAAACAAGCCATCGTTGTACAATAACTTCCCTAATTACCCTAGTTAAGCACTGAAATGTCACCTTAAGCTGTATAGAAGTGTCTTGAAAAACATCTAGTCAAATATTATGTACTGTCATCATGGCAAAGATAAAATAAATTGGTTATTAGAAATGAGTTATTAAAACTATTATGTACACAAATGTGGAATAAATCTGCTCTCCTTTAAAAAGAAATTGGGGAAAAATGAACAGGGCAGCTAATAATTCAGGGGGTCTGATAATTCTGACTTCAACTGTATGCTGAGCACTGTATCAGTTTTTCACATTTAACAATATGTTTTATTGGTTTTAAGATTAACAGTGTATATAAAAGTATATATACATATATTATTTGATAATTGTTCTGGAAACAAGTTATAGCACCCCCGCCCCCAATTTAAAATAGATTGTGTGTCATTTACAGCATTTCATTATTATGTTTTTGTTGCACAAAAAATACAGTGTGAAATATTTGTATTACATTTTAAATACAATACTTTTTTGTCAATATTTAGATTTTTCTAAAAGTCAAACATTGTTCTACCCTAACAACTTATACAACAATGGAAAGTTTATTTATTCAGCTTTCAGATAATTTGCCAATTTAATAGTTAATCATTAATAACAACTAATTAGTACTAACTTAAAGAGTTAACACATACTCAAACTCATACCCAATAAAATAAAAATGAAAATTGTCACCTAATTTTTTTCAGAGTTCTGTATGACCTTATTATCTTCCAACTGCAGTATTATCCTGATAATAATTGTGATGCAAAACCAGTTGTTTTTAGGGCAATCTAAGTTAATCTTATAACTATAGCAAATATTTGTAACACTTTAAGGTGTCTTTATTTCACATGTTCCATGTACATACTATAGCAATTACAATTAATTATGTATAATTAGATGCAACTAACCCTAAACCTAACCCACATTCTAATCCTTTAACAGTAAGCACATGCGTGCAATAATTAATATTACTTAGTAGTTAAATGAGTCACACTAACAAGGATACTTTAAAATAAACAATAACCAAAGTAATATAAATATAATTTTACATTACTTTAATTATTGTGAAATGTCTAACTTTGCTCTGTATCCTTCTCTGCAAGCACTAAGAGTTGTGAGGATTTGAGAAAGACAACAAGTCAAATTCTGGCACTTTACCACAATGGGCCTCATCCACACGTGGATTTCCAAGTGGAAAATCTTTCCTTGGAACACAGGTTTCTGCCAGAGTTCAGTGTGTATTCAACATTACATAACAAGCCAGAGAAGAAAAATATTGCACATGTTAGTCAGTAAAGTGAACTGTTATTGTCTAAAGTCAAACAAACAGCTAAACTGGATTTAAACAGGAGTGACAAAACCACCACTCGGATGGATGTAATATATTTGTGGAGCCTGCTGTTTGCTCTTGGGAAGATTTTAATGATGACAGAGCAAAAGCAAAACATGGAATTGCAATTACCAGCATCTACTCCTGACTAATAGAGGTTAATGCACAGTAAACCCCTTTACGACAAGAAGCTTTGATGTTGTACTTCTTTCTGCTAAATATTTTCCTTTTTCTTTTCTCTGAACATTCATTCACATTTACTGCTTCAGTGTATAAGCATGAGCATTTTTTTTTATCAAAATGTACTTAAAATTACATTTTACCACTAAGGTGCATGGATCTTTCACAAATCTTTATTGATTATTCAGATCTTTATAATCTTATGTGTGACCTTGGATTTCAACCCCAAGTGTCATTTTTTGGGGGGGAAATTATCAATTATTATTTATGAGTATCTATTATATTGCTATATGATCTGAAAGCTGGATAAATACACTTTCCATTGTTGTTTAAATTGTTAGTATAGAATAAAATTTGACCAAAATTCCGAAAAATAATTATATTATAACATTGAGAAAATCCATTTTAAAGTTGTCAAACTTAAGTTCTTAGCAGTGTAACTAACCAAACATCTAATTTAAAAGGAAAGGAAATTTAAAAGAAAATTTACAAAATGTCATTTTAAAAATCATCTTTAATATTATAGAAATTTGGCTCAAAATATAAATAGATAATTTTGACTAATTTTTTTTTTATTCCCACAAATATAACTTTGCAACATAAGACTTGCTTTGGCATCCAGTGTCACATTTATAACATGGACAGCTCTCTAACGGGATAATAATGTACTTAAACATAATAATGTGGAAATAAACAATACTTATTTGTTGTTGTATTTATATTTTTTATAATGATTAGATTGAGGAATAATAAAATAGATGCCGTCTAACTTTAAAAATTAATGAAGGGTGGTGAATGATATCCTGTGTCACTAAGCATCTGAGGGGTAACCAGACAAAATGCACAAATTGAATACAGAAACCCTATTAAAATGAGTACAATTATTAAGTTGTTGTGAATTCAGTGAATTGTTAACTGGAGAATCACCATAACAATCAAACCTCATGAATCATTTCATGAATCAAACCCTTGCTTTCGTGTCTCGGACAATTTCTTGATCTCAGACTACACTTAAAAAATTTTTTTTGCTGCTTGTTAAAACTATTTACTTAAAATGAGCTGAATCAACACAATCTTTGAGTTTTATGTAACAACTTAATTGTTTTATGTTCAAACCACTAAAATTTGTAAAACCAGTTAAAGGTGCAGTAGATGATTGACTTTAAAAAACATTTTTTGTTGTGCTGCTTGAAAGTCTCTTCACATTCCATAGTAATGATTAAAGTACAGTAAATGATCTAATTATATTTTTATATTCTGAGTAAGGCAAAAGACCAAATTTTTTTTAAAAATAAATAAATAATAATAATCCAGTTAAAATTTGTCAGGCTGATAATTCCCATAATTCTTATAAGAACCCAAACTATCTTTCCATAAATGTAAATTTGTATATCTACGAAGCCATTCACGTGCACACGAGAGAGTGACAGTGATAAAAAACAAATGAATCAAAATCTTTTAAAATTATGAATTAATATTGGAGTTACTTTTGCAACCTGGAGGAAGGATGACACCATGGTTGAAGTATTTCTTTTAGACAGGTAATGTTATGTTTTAACACTATTTTAGTCTTGCAAAGCTTATGTAAATATTGTTGTTTTAAGAATGGGCTATATGCACGGAAGTGTTGTTCAGCCACGGAAATCTTCCGGGGAAAGACTGATGTGACTATTTTTAATTTCATAAGGACCTTTTACAGCATCTTAATGTAGATTTTTATTTAGTTTAACAACAAAACATCAGTAAATAGCACTATTACGCCTAGCCTGTTTACTGAGATGAAGTTGGTTTTATATAGACATTGGTTCAGTTTTTGAACAATGACAACCTGTGACGCACTCTCTATATTGTTTACCATGATGCTACTTTGAATATTTGGTCTGAAATAGCTTGTCAGTATGGCTTAGTAATAAGTCAAATTCCTGTAAGAGAGAGTGAGACCACATTATGACAAATTTTGCTTGCCACACAACTGAAAACGTGCTAGATATAATACAGTTTTTCAATTATAACTGTAGCATTATAAATATTATTAAGTTTTCTAACAGACGAATGACATGAACAAGTGGATTGTCTACTGTGTTACGGTGCACGTTTGTGATTTCAGGAGACTTGGCGTTGGATGGCAGGGGAGGGACTGTGTTTTCAAAGCTAACCTTAGCATTTTGGCAGATCACCATACTGAACCTTTATTTTATTGATTTGTGGTTGGACAACATGAAGGAATTTTGTGGAACCCAGCATTTTTTGCAGTGTAAATTTGTGTTGAGACATGAAGAAATTAACTTTTTTTTAACTTTAAATTTAGATGGATTGAACATAAAACAATTAAGTTTTCATCGACTCAAGAATTTGGTTGCATCAGCTCATTTTAGATAAGTATTTTGAACAAACAGCAAACATAATTGTTTTGAGTGTATAACTGAAATAAAAAGTATGCTATTATTTTTTTAAATGTAGTGAAATAAATATCTTCCAAAATAAAACTACTCAAAATAAATATACAGACTATTAAAAAACACACTCAAACCCTCCACTGCTGAAAAGTGTCCTGCTGTAATCAGCTGACATGAAAACAAAAACATTGTGACTAAGAAAGCTTTGGACAACAAACAAAATGGGATCCCTCAAGGGAGCCTGCCTTTGAGAAGAAATCTCAATTGATTCGGTTGCTCGGGACCCTCGTGGAGAGCAGCTGTGGGGAGCGGATGGATCTTTGTAGTGCTGTCATGACTCGCCTCCAAGTTCTCATGGAGTTTTAGTAATGAATTCAACAGCAGCCGTTTTCACCCTCAGCTCAAGGACACGTTTAAACATTTTGGGTAGTTTAAACAGTATGATTTGATCCAATGGTTCTCTGCTGAAATATTTATACATTATTTAAATTAGGACCCATTTACAGTACTAAGTGAATGGCTTTTCCCCCCCATTTCGTCCTATGTCTAAGCTCCACTGATAAAACATATTATTAAATCTTTATTTGTGCATCCGCATCCTGAGTGTACTGTAGTATGCATGCATAAACAAGGGCTTCGCGTTTGTGATGCATCGTAGAAAACTCAAGGCAAGGTTTGGATATTGGATGTAGCATCTTGTAGCATTCTGATTGCTTATGCTGAATTTTGAGCAGCTATCTCATGAGCCAAAAGCCCTCGGAATGCAAGAAAAATCACATTATTTCGCGGCAACTGCATTTGCAAATGACTACTGTGGGTGCACTGCTCATTCCTAGCATTATAATGTGGTGTAATGGCCCCTGCATGGAAATAGCCACTGTTGGTGTAATTGCCATTTGGACCCTTATGATAAAAGCCTTTATTCCAGATGAGCCAATGGAGTGACGTCTTCCCAGGGAACTCATTATCATTGAGCTGTTGACAGTAAAACCCTGACAAATATCAAGCTTCGCAGTCATTTCCCTTTCAGACAAGGACAGAAACTTTTTTAAGACACTCAGGAGTCTGAAGGAGCTGAAAAAACAACAACTAATGATCCGGTTATCGAACTATGCGCCCTTGTGCTGATACTTAAGTCCCTGAAAACACATTTATCTGTGTCACATATAGTAAACACTAGTGGAGATTAATTACAAACTTGCAAAAAGAAATTGATCCGGGCTTATTTAGTCAGACGTGCAGACTGACAACAGAATGCCTGGACTCCTCCATCTTGGACAAGGACCACCCAGTCTCATCCTACTAGGATTTGAAGAAATCAATCCGAGCATCATGCTTAGAGGTGTGAAAATGTAAAGTTGTTGTGCCTATAGTAACAGACGAAAGTGCAACCAATGAATTATTAATTTAAGAGTCTGTGTACTTAACATCCCAGTGGGCACCTTGATGTCAAAAACGACATTGAAAAACATGTCAAAAATGCAAATCAATTTGATGTCAATTGACGACCTTGAAATGTCAAAATAACATAAAATTGACATGGCGTCAAAAACACATCATTTATAAGACTTTTGTGCAATTTATTTTTGATGCCAAGGTTAGCTGTCAATTTGAAGTCAAAGTAGTTTACATTCATTGTAACGATTCAATACCCAGAGTAAATTAGTCATGTGGAATTAAAGCTTTTTTTGGACTTTTTTTATATATCATAATACTTTTTATGTCATTATTTTGCTGGTCAAAAGGACATAAGCGCGTGAATGTCAAAAGAACGTCAAGGTTTTGATATCAAATCGATTTGCTTTTTAAAATGTTTTTAGATATTATTGTCAAACTGTTGTCGATTTGACATCTACAGTGGTAGCCTGCTGGAATACTTCATCATTCATTTTCTTTTCGGCTTAGACCTTTATTAATCAGGGGGCGCCACAGCGGAATGAACCGCCAGAATACTTTTCAAATCCAAATGAATAAATCCAAATCCAATAGCTTGGACTTTAAACAGCAGGGATAGTCTCAATGTACTGAATGCTTCCACTGTTAGACTAGCTCCCATGTGCCACACATGTAAAAACAGCCCTGAAAATGAATGAAAGCTAATTATTTAAACAACATGATAGGAACTATGGTCTTGCAATTCAGTATTAACATAAGACCAAACATTTAAAAACAGTAACTGATTATCTTGTCTCAGATGTGCACCTCAAAAAAATCTGGTAACACAAGATCTTTTTTTCAGTCTAAGAACCTTCATCTTTTATGCGAAACTGCAGGAATATACAAAATAAGGCTTTTAAAGGGACAGTTCACCCAAAAATGAACATTTACTCATGGTTTTCTCACCCTTGAGTGGTTCTAAACCTTTATGAGTTTCTTTATTCTGTTGAACACTAAATATATAATATTGAAGAAAGCTGAAAACCAGTAACCATTGACTTCCATTGTTAGAAAAAAGAAAGAAATACTATGGAAGTAAATTGTTACAAGTTTTAAGATTTCTACAAAATATATTACTTTGTGTTCAACAGAAGAATGAAAATGCCAAAGAACACATTTAGAGAAAAAAAGTCAGGTTTACATCACATTTCTTTAAAAACAATAAAAAAATACATAAAATTATGTTGGTGAGATTTGATTATTTTCTCTTTTCTCACTATGCTTTTCAGCCAAAGCAAAAATCTCAAAAGTAGATAGCTGGACTTAGATATGTTATATGAATAAAACGTATAAACATGTAATTTATAATGCATGCAGATGCTGAAATCTGGTGTCAGTAAAAAAAAAAAAAAAAAAAAAAAGTGACAGATGAAACATGGCACCAAATAAATGCACAGTTACATTCATATACTTTGCAGTGCATCAATTGTCTCTGTTACTTTCAGGAGCATAATGTGAATTTTGCTAATTGTTAGCATAGCATTTGTTCATCACATATAAATCTATAAATATATGTTTCCCTCATACATTGATCATGACCCACATGAAATTGCAATAGGGTGTTATTTTAGACACTTCAGTGTTTTAAATGTTGATGTTAGCTGTTAGCCTGAAAATAAGAGAAATGAGTTGCAGACTCTTAGCTTAACTCACCCTTTGCTCATTAAATCTCCTCAAGCCCCAGTTGGCCCGCTTTGGTCCAAAGTACTGTATATGGCAAGGTCCAAGCCCCAATAAAGCCCCAATGAGGCCGATCCAAACTAAAAGCGACAGCGTAAACACAGTTGGACAAAACTTACACTAGCACGCTCATTTGTTGCCTGACAGTTGAAACAAAGCTATTGTCACAGTTGTAAACACAGCAGCTGTTTTTATGTGGGGGTCCGGCTCCATGATGGCTTGGTTTCAAGGTGAACATTTAAAGAATGTGTTGCACAACTCTGCAAAGAAAACATGAATTCAACCACTAAGATGAAGGGCTCTATATTTTCCAGACGCAAAGTTTAAAGCGCATGGCGCAATAGCATATAGGGCATGTCAGAATCCATTTTTGTTATTTTATGATTGGAAAAACACTTTTTGTGCCTGGCGCATTGTCTAACAGGTTGCGCTTATTTACTTTATAAGTTATGGGTGTGTTTTGAGCATAATGTGTATTAAACCAATCAGAGTCTCATCTACCATTCCCATTAACAGTCAGTTGCGTTGCACCATGGTGCATTTGCTATTCACATGGCAGACTTTGTAAGTGAAAAAACTAAAAGCTTCACAAGTTAGAAAACAGTTAAACATACCATCTGCAGCACGAGGATAAAGAATGAGCCTCCTCCATTTGGCTTCTGTACTTTTTCTTTACTTTACTTTTACTCTTTTACTTTCGTGAATAAGGAAAAGGTGTTGTACGCACTCCACTGAAGACATCCATTAGCCTACATATTTAATTCCATTAGTTAATTAGTTAGTCCTATTCTTATGCCCCATATAGTGATGCGTCTTCAAATCCCGACAGGTGGACAAATCTAAACTTGTTTTTATTAAAATTATTATAAATACTTTTTATAATATATAATATAATATATTTATAATATAATAATTATAAATTTTTATATTTATGTAGAAAGATAATATTTTTTGTAACATTTTTATTCATTCATTCATTTTCTTGTCAGCTCAGTCCCTTTATTATGCCAAGGTCACCACAGCGGAATGAACCGCCAACTTATCCAGCACATTTTTACGCAGCAGATGCCCTTCCAGCTGTTCTGGGAAACATCCACACACAAACACTCATACACTACGGACCATTTAGCCTACCCAATTCACCTGTACCGCATGTGGACTGTGGGGGAAACCGGAGCACCCAGAGGAAACCCACTCGAACGCAGGGAGAACATGCAAACTCCACACAGAAAAGCCAACTGAGCCGAGGATCGAGCCAGCGACCTTCTTGCTGTGAGGTGACAGCACTACCTACTGCGCCACTGCGTCACTTATAACATCTATTTAAATCTATATAAAGCATATAAATCTTAAATTTTTTATTCATATGTAAAGATATTTGTGTATTGCTGTACATCATGTGTGTTAAGCAATGTTTAAGCATTTGGACAATATAGGCGCATAGCTAATACACTCTGTGCTAGACTTTAGACCAGCTTTTAGCAGGTCAATGGTGCGGTCTTAACACACCTCCTTTTTAGACCGGAACATCATGAGTTGACAAAGTGGTGCAAATGGATTTGCTACTTAAACAACGTGTCTCAAAACATGAAATTAGGATTGCACTGGTCTGGAAATAGCGACAATTCATGCCCTACACATCTTGCGTCTTATTGCGCAGGGTGTATGATAGGGCTCAAAGACATTTAAACTTATGAAATGCTTCCAATTTGTGTGCCAAATGCATAAGTGTTCAGTCAACAGTTTGCAGATGTGATACCTGAGGCTGAGACTTAACCCATGAAATGGCTAGCAAAGTGAATTTAGGATGAGTGAACTCCATATCAAATGTTTCATTGAAAGAGAAAAAAAAATATCCCCCAAAAGCGGATAATAGTAATCTCTGATAAGACTGGGTTGATGAAATACTCCGGTGAGTTGGCACTCAAGGCCATACGCCTCTGCGGTTTACCGAAGAAATCCTATAAAGCTTTCTTCCTCTATGGTCCTTGCTAAAATACAGCAGCCTGATCCCAGCAGAACAAAAGCTTGGATTTCAAATCCCAAAAAAACTCATAGTCAAGGGTTTTTGCAGAGGTTTTTTCCTGACCATATCACAATTCTAGATTGTAGTTTGAACAAGCTTCTTAACTGTAGGGCTGGAAAAAGATTATTTCAGCAAACCTATGGCATTAAATCAGCTTTTTATTCATAATCGGGCAAAAGCAAGCTTCTGTTTCACATCACACTCTCACTATTTCTTTCAGCTGTGAATGACACATTACAGCTTCAATACTGAAAGGGAAATGATCTCTTTGGGATATTTTCATACGAGTGGTGTGCGATAATATCACATAACAGCTGATGAATCACGCTTCTTATGGCGAGAATCATTAAAGCTTTATAAATAGTTAATTGGATAATGGGGGGCTCAGGCAGGTTCTAAGCAATAATTGATGAGACAGAGTACAGATGGGCCACGCTGCCTAATTAAGTTCTGTAACTGATAACCCCGTTCTTTATTAATGGCACAGAAAGTTTGCAGAGCACTACGCAAACTTAAGACCACTTAAACAATTAGAAACTGTGCTTACATTAGATGATGGGTTGTTTACAAATGTAAACTCTGGTTACTCAAATTCACCTTATTCTCTGCCAACGAGCGGGCGCTGCCATTTGAATCTTTTTGTCTCACGACTTCCGGTCACATTCATTTCCATTCATTTTTTGACGTTAAAAACTGTTGGTTACGCTGCTTGATGTTGCAATTTGATATTTTCTTAATATATTATTCTACTTGGTCTGTATAGTCATGCAAACATTTGTTTGTAGAGCAAGTAGTTTGACCATTTTCTGCCGTTTATTATTCCTAGTCATTTCTTCCATAGGCTACTGAATCGGAAGTTCTAAGACAATCGCAAAAACAGGTGCACTTCCTCATTTTAGAATAAGGTCAATAGTCTCATTGTTTCTCTGCTGTTCACTTCAACTTTAACTTTTTCATTTTGTTCGCATTTAAGCCTAGCTGGCCTCCGGAAAAAGTCGGTTTCCACCTGGGCTTTCGTTTTTTTTGATCGTAAAGCAATGAGAAATATTCAAGCTGGTTCTTCCATGCTTCTCTCATCTCATCATCAAAGAGCCCACAGCTCGGTTTCAACACAACCTCCGGAGAGCAGAAGTTGATTACTCCTTTTTTTTTACATTTTGCTAATTAAAAAGTGAGAGCAGCACATTTTGTATTGCTAAAGTAAGCAAAATTTGTATAGCTTTCACTAAGCTGATTATAAGCTCATGAATAGAAGTGAACGTTTGACACATCCCAGATGAGGCAATTTATTCCAGCCAAATTAATCATGATCATTCTTTTGAAAAAATACCTGGAGATTGTTCTGCTTTATTAATCATTAGCTCCAAATCAGTGACTTGCATACAATTCTTGTAATATATGCAGGGTTGAGCTTGGAGCATTCGTTCTCTCTTAACTTAAAAAGTATAGGAAACAGGCATTTAAGAGCTTCTTGCTTTGTTACACTTTCTAAAGAACATGCATCCTTCTTAACTTGACCTTCAGACAAGTTCGAGGTTCAAAGCGAGCGCAAATGCTGAGCTCGGTATCTTTAACCTTTCTTAAATGCATGTGAAAAAGCTGTGTGTTTTCAACCGCATTTGGGATCTGCTTTCAGCCATGCGTCTGCTGGTATTGGAAATGGCCGCCTCCAGCTATCATTATCTATACCCATGCACGGCACATTACAATGTCAGCGTCTGCGATTCAGATGGGTGCATTTATTGGTTGGCAAGTTTGAGAGACTCATGCAGTTATGAGCCTGCTGCTGCATTGCTTATCACACTGGGAAATCTGTCTTTTGAAATATGAAGCGTGTAAAGTGCTGGATGGGAGAATAATTCCACAACTAAATGGAAATGTATGATTTATGATTTTTTTCAGTTTGAAAGCCCTGAGGAATACATTTTTAACACTGTATAATGATAATACATTAGTCATATTTGGAGTATAGTGTGCTTGGTTGAAAACATGGACAACATTCTGACTGACTTGACAGCATAACTAAGCAGCTGCTGTCTGTCTTTGCCAGGAGGCAGAATAGAAATCGCTGGAAAGGTCACTGATTATCTGGCCAGGTCTAGTGTCACATTTTAGAAATCCAACTGGGCTGTGTTCTAATGGTGTGCAGTCCTGCAAACAGAGAGACCGAATCAGAAGAAAGGGCTCTAGTGTTAGGAAAGGTAGTGGATTTGGGCATAGTTAAGGCAGGCAGATGGTGACCAGTCATTTCACTGATTGGCTGCTGGCCTTCAAGGTCACCTTTTGAATTGCTGGAAATTGCTCACACTGCATCTCATCCTAAAGAAAAGCGGCTTTGAAAGGTGATCACTGCCTCTAAATATCTAAAGTTAGGGGGCTTCGACATAGGTAAAACTGCCTAAATTATAAATGTACTGCATACAATATAAGATATCCCTGAAGCTTTCCCTTTGAAAATCCCTTTCAAAATATGAATGGAATAAATATAAATGATGAAGTATTGATGGCTAATCAGAATCAAACTTTTAAAAGAGCAAAACTGCAGATCTTCCTTACAGTAAACCAAAGTTAAAAGTCCAATCATGTGGACTCTAGTTATTATAATAGAATCTATCTCAGTGTGAACAAGCTTAACAGTATGTTACCTCACAATATATAGTTAAAATGTTGTTTAAAAGGACCTCAAATTAATTCAATCAAACACTATGAACTAAACAATGAACTTAACTTAATGAACTTTAAACACATTTAATCAATTACATCAAACACAATCAACAGCAGCTACCCTAATTATTTTCTTTATTCTCTATTTTCAACTGGGGGTACTCATCCCGAGGCCTCTAGAGATTATGCAGTGCCATTGATGCCATCCAAGACCTGTGAAGAAACGATGCCAAGGAATCAATAATCCTAGACCAGGCCATATCCTGAGCTGATGTTACTGCTGTCAGGGAGGAGCAGAGAGCATGAGCCTGATACCTGAAAGACCACAGTGACAGACGAGTCTTCGCATTGATCCCATGGTCTACCCATGACCTACCCACACCTGCAGTTCTCCAAAATAAACGTCCAGTGTTCTCCAGCCTCTGGCACCTAGACTGCAGCTTTGCAAAGGAAGTTTGGCCAGAGGAGAAATGAATGTGCCCAACTGAGCCAGGTTTCTCATGAGTTTTTTTTTTCCTTCACTTTCACTAATTGATGACGTTTGTTCCTTGACTCTGTCGCCACTGGCTTCCTTGGTTGGGACTTGTGGAGTTGCTCATCCATGGATTTGCACTTCTGTGTTTGCACTTCCATCAGTAAAATTTAACCTAACTGAACTAAACAAAACAGAGCTTTAACTCTGAAAACTGGACTGACACAGTTTCAATCTACTAGAACTTCTATGTTAAGCTGCTTTGACACACTCTACTGTACATTGTAAAAGCGCTATAGAAATAAACATGAATTGAATTGAATCAAACAGTTTTACTCTATTATTTTGATGTAAAATGCTGTTTCGTTATTGATTTTTAGGAAAGTAAAAACATTGGATAAACATGGATTATTATAGAATTTGGGGTGTCATGTGTTCACATTAGGCAGGTTTGGTTTATTTGAATAATTATGAGCACTACCATCCAAAAATACGTAAATGCATACCAAACAAGCCCAGTGAAAAAACAAGACCATGGATGAAACTACTGTAAATATGAGTCTTGAGTCTGATGTAACTCAGATGCAGGTCAAGCAAACCAGTGGTAACTAAGTGAGGTAAACCATGGATTTTTTTTTATTATTTCCACACCGAGAATCAAACACATTCTTATCAAAATCTACATCCTACACATACTTGCAGTCACAACCAGTAAAAAGACAAACAGCTGGCAAACCCTTTTAAGGTCATGGCTGCAATGGTTGCTGCTAGAAAGTGGAACATAGAGAATTCTCACCTCTACTGCTGATTTATTTAAAATGTCAGGAGAAGATGATATCCAAACATATATATATATATATATATATATATATATATATATATATATATATATATATATATATATATATATATATATATATATATATATATATATATATTATTATTAAGCCACAAGCACTGGAAAACCCAGGTTGGTTTATTGACTCTTATTCATCATTCATTAAAATTAACTCATCTTATTCAAGGAATTTAGTTTATTTGATTGCCAATAAATGTAACATTTCAACAGACATATTCCTCAAACAAAGAATACAGAATAGCAGCTTTAGTTACTGATAGAATTCCTGATATTTATTCTTCAACGAAAATCCACTGACATCTAGTCTTTATATTCCATGAAAGGTTTTTTGTAATGGAAAAAAAATCTTATATTATTAAAATATTTTGCACACTAATACCTGTTTACTAAAAAGTTCTTTAAGGAAACTAATTTGTGTTCACAAATTATTTTAAGGTAAACTATTACTTTAACTACTGAGTAATATTGATTCATTCTAGTTAGGTGTATGATTAGTTGCATGTATATTTCCGCAATTACAATAATAAGTACTCTGATTACAAGGACATCTTAAAATAAACTGTTACATGGTTTGTTTATGGTATAAAAACTGTATTCTGGAACCTTTATTTGTCAAATAAATTGTTTTATTTGGTCATTGAATAGACTTACAATAATCACAAATTCCAGGATTCATTTTCTGATATGCACAAACTTACAAAAACAAACAAACAAACAAAAAATAAAATAAAAACACCCCAGCCCCAGTCTGTAAGCACAGTTAATAACAGTGTAAATTAGTGTAACAGATATAATTAAAACAACTTTTTAGTTATAATGCAAAGCTTTAGGGAAAATAATTTCTCATGAAGGCCCCAAATCTTGTGAAATTGTCCAATGTCGCCTTCCAAAAAATGTCTGGTTTGTTCCAAGTGCAGAGTAGATATCAATTCTTCAAGCCATAGTTTAACAGTTGGAGGATAAAAAATTTTCCAGTACAATAATAATAGCTTTTTGGCTGTTATCAAACAATATGTAAGGAATTTTTGTTGTGCACTGCTCAATGAATTTGTATAATCAGAATGTAATAATGTAATAAGCACTGGGTCAGAATCTACGTGCAGATCAAGAACATCTGAAAACACTTCAAAAACCTCTTTCCAGAATCCCTGTATTTGATGACAGAATAAAAATACACTATTTGCACCTATCACAAATAGGAGATATATTGGGGAAAATCCATAGTTTCTTTTAGGAGAAGTATAGTCTTTGTAGGACCTTAGACCGGATGAGGTATAATCTGTTGATTGATTGTTTATCAATATCCTCTAGTCTAAACTATTCTGCCAAATCTTGTATGAAATTTCAATTCCAATCTCTCGTTCCCATTCTTCTCTGATCAACGTTCTTCTGGGGGCAGTAGCTGCAAATAACCTTTTATAAATTAGAGTTAGAGAGTTGATGTTTGTGTTGCCTGAACTGTGTGAGACAACCATTAGCGATTGTGGGCAGGACCTCTCCTAGGGAAACATTATGTGTACGCAGGTAATTCCCTAATTGTAAAAATCTGAAATTGAAATCTTTTTGGGAGGTTATATTTCTGTTGTAGTTGAATTAAGGAACCTAAAACCCCATAAAGGTCATTAACTGTGCATATACTCAATTGCTCCATTGATTAAAGGTTGTATCTAATCTTGAAGGGAGAACTGATGTGTCTTCAAATACAGTTTAAAGTAGAAGTTTATATACACTGTATAAAAAGGCACATAACCATTTAAAAAAATCAGATGTTAATGTGACTGAGCTTTTTCTCTTTAAGTTAGAAATTATCAAATTTGTTTCTGTTATGTTTAATAGCAGAATAATGAGAGAGATATTTTTCGAGAAATTGTTATAACTTCTGGAAAGTCAAGTTTACATACAATGAGATTTTTATGCCTCTTAAAAGGCTCAGATGATGGTGTCAAGGTTTTCAAAGTTTCTGATTGGCTAATTGACAACATTTGCGTTAATTGGAGGCACAACTATAAAATAGCTTTTAAGGAAAACCTCAAACTCACTTGTTCCTTGTGTGACAACATGGAAAAATCAACAAGCCAGAATCAACAACAACAAAAAAGGGTTAGACTACAATTTGCTAAATTACACTGGGAAAAAGAATAATTTTTGGAGACATGTACTTTGGTCTGATGGAACTAAGATTGAACTGTTTGGCCATAATGACCAGTGTTACATTTGGAGGATAAAGGGGAAAGCTTAAGCTGAAGAACACCATCCCAACTGTGAAGTATAGGTGTGGCAGCATCATGATGTGGGGCTGTTTTGCTGCAGGAGGAACCGGTCCACTTCACAGCATAGATGGCATCATGAAGAAAGAACATTATGTAGAAATACTGAAGCAAGATCTCAAGACATCAGCTAGGAAATTAAAACTTGGCCACACATGGGTCTTCCAAACAGACCATGACCCCAAGCATACTGCCAAATTACTTAAAATGTGCTTTAAGGACAACAGAGCGAATGTTTTGGAGTGGCCATCACAAAGCCCTGAACTCAATCCTACAGAAAAATTTGTGGGCAGAGTTGAAAAAGCTTGTGCGAGCAAGACAGCCAACAAATCTGACTCATTTACAAAATTTCTGTCTGGAGGAATGGGCCAAAATTCCTTCAAACTATTGTGAGAAGCTTGTGGAAAGTTTTGACCAAAGTTATACAGTTTAAAAGCAAAGCTTAAAAAACCTGAAGGTATGTAAACTTTTGACTGTCTAGAAATTAATGAAAATTCTCAAAAAAAAAAAAAATTCTCATTATTCTGGCATTTAGCAAATGTAAATCATTTAAGGTAATCCTAACAAACCTAAACGTTTAGTATGATTTACCATCAGACATTTTTTTTAAATGGTTAGGTTTCTTTTTTTGAGTGTATGTAAACTTCTGGTTTCAACTGTACATAACTGATTCTTTATAACAATACTGTTAACTGCTGTTCGGTCTGATATCACTGGAGATAATAACATGACTCCAAGATCTTACGGATGGCAGTAATTTCACTGAAGCCAGTCTGCGGCAGTAGCAGACTGTTCCAACCATATAGTGCAAAAATGTGTACATGTGTAGAACCTTTATTTGAACTTGAAGGCTGTTTATAGAAAAAGAGGTGATCAACACTATTATTTTATTTATGTCTATCTCTGGTGTTGCTTAATCTCCCAACACCATATGTTCTGGCACAAAGCTCAACATGTCCAGCAGTTACCTGTAGAGCTCATGCAGGTATTATACCCAATATTCCTTACAGGCACATACTGCCAAGAAACCTTGAAGCCAATCTCATATTTCATAAATACATCGAAACACAGCCACTGAATAAATGAAGGGAAGATTCAGAGCGCTTGCAGGAATCTGCAATATAAGTGGAAGCCATACTTCATTGCCTTATGAATAATTACTGTCAGGAACTGCACTGTTTTGACAAAGCGGAGCTGTTAAATCTATCTAGTAGAAAACCTAGAAGTGATTCTGAGCTATAGATGCTTATGTGCAGTGATGGATGCACAATGTGGGACGCTGGGGATGATGGTAAGGCAATAAATGTACAGTATTTCTCACAGATTTATGACTTCTTTGAATGGGAAGCACTGGAATGTCAGATGACTTTTATGGTTTAAAATAGGAAGCAATTACAGTATGCAGTCTTTCTGATGTGTGAAATTGACAGTCTCTTTGTAGGGGAATCTTGTGGCACTGTGGAATGTTTGGAGGTCTTTTGGGTAAAACATTATGGAAGTTTGATATGAAAGCCTCAGCAAATCTTTTGCAATCTAGAGATGAAAGAAACCGGAAAAGTGACTTTCTGAAGTCATGACACTGAACAATAAGCACATTCATATCAAAAAGCATTGCACAGATTTTACAATGCTTACATCATACAGTAAATGCATTTAAACATGAATTAAAATAGCAGGAAACACATACATGGATACTGAAAATCATTCATTAAATCATTTTCCTTCAGTTTAATCCCTTATTTATCAGGGTCACTACAGCGCAATAAATCGCCAACTATTCCGGCATATGTTTTATGCAGCGGATGCCCTTCAAGCCACATTTACCCATTCACTCTCACATTTACACTACAGCCAATTCACTTTTTCCAGTTTACTATACTGCATGTGTTTGGACTGTGGAGGAAAACGAAGCAACCAGAAAAAAAAAAAAAAAAAACATGCAGAAAAGCCAACTTGTATTTAAATTCAGATTTTTAGTGAAGGATTCGTTTTTGCTAAACTTTCCAGATAATTTACACACCGCCTTGTTTTGCAAGATGTCAGTTTCCTCCTTTGTTGAGAAGTTTTATAAAGGAAACAATTCCAGGTCTCTAAATATAGTATTCTTTTATGATGTTCAGTGGTTTGAACTTGCAGTTTCAATGTGTTTCAAAGAACTAATTGATCCCAGTCGAGGCATAAGGGTCTTAGGTTGTAAAAATAAATTGGTCATTTTCTTAAAATAAGTCAATAAAATATAATAAATAATGTACATACATTACTGGTCAAAAGTTTGGGAACAGTAGGATTTTTAAATGTTTAAAATAAGCTTCTCCTGCTCACCAAGGCTGCATTTATTTAATCAAAAATACAGTACAAATCATAACTGCAGTCTTCAGATTCAAATTATCTATTAGAAATCCCTCTAATATTAATTATTATTATTATTGTTATTAATAATACTATTATTAACTACGGTAATTGTAATAAAAGCAATAATGACAGGAGTAATCATTTCATTTGAAACTACACAAAATAAGAAAGCAGTTATTATTTTTTTTATAAATATTTAACAATGTAACAATTGTTTTATGTTTAAAAAATGCTCAATGATTTTCTTTAAAAAAAAAAAATGCTCTGGTTTCCCCCATAATTCCAAAGACATGCGGTACAGGTGAATTGGGTAAATTAAATTGACTGTAGTGCGTGTGTGTGAATTAGTGTGTATAGGTGTTTCCCAGTGATGGGTTGCAACTGAAAGGGCATCCGCTGTGTAAAACATATGTTGGATAAGTTGGTGGTTCATTCCTCTGTGGCGACGCCTGATTAATAGCCCAAAAAAAACAATAATTGAATGAATGAATGAATGGGTTGCATAATGCAAATTTCATCCAAGTGTGTTGAAACTACAACAATACAGTATTCAAAATGGAAACCTTTTTTCTTAGAATTTTTGAATAGCTGTGAACATTGACACCATTATCAAAATTATCCATTTACACCATTTCCCAGAAGTCTCCTATATTTCAGACCCATCTCCCTCCACCCTCCCGTTTTGTTATTTCTCCCAGAAAACTTGAGTAATTTCACCCTGCCCCAGTCTGATCACTGCGGCCGCCCGAAACCCAGTCCATAGTACTGTTACTAACACCAAAGTAATGCAGTTCTTAACTGTGTTAATCAGACAAACACACACCCCCAGAGGCGTAGCGGACATTTTAAAAGTGGGTTGGGGGGTGCTGCATAATGAGATCCAAAAGTTTACGTTTATATAATTATTAATATCCTGTTCCCAAATGGTCTGTCTATAAAAGTGACACACCAGTCTCCTGGAATTTTATTGACAAACATTAGCAGGTATGGTTTACACAGACCCACAAGAAAGATAAAAAAAACATTGCATTATGCATGCCAATCCAGTAGTTGCCAATATCACTTTGTGAAAAACCTTGCTATATGAGGTTCTGTAATCCACCATTGCTGTTTTGGTTGTCAATCTTGAGCTATATGTATGAATTTGACCTTCCCTGTTTTTACAAAATCTCATTTGCATAGTTTACACAGAGACAATAGCTTGCAAAAACTTGTAGGAGCATGCCTAATTAAATATTCAATATTGGCTGACTTTGATGAATTACATATTTTTGTACTGCGTTTTACTGAGAGCTTTTACTGAAGATGGCACATATATTTGCACATTACTAATAATCCGTTTTATGCACATTCTAAATCAATTTACTGTAGCCTGATGCACAGGGGGGGAGTAAAACCCCCCAGTGGAATCCCTCAAACAGAAAGCGCCTGCACTGTTAGGTTTCTCATGAGGCCAAAAAACAAACAAACAAAAAAAACTAAAGCCTATAAATAGACGGATGCAGGAAGCAAGGCCAAATATACCCAATTGTTTAGAGTTGTCACTTCTCTCAGCCCTCCAAAAGAGAGGAAAGCATTTAGACTAGTCTTCCAGGAAGGAGCAAGGAAAGCATTGAATGTCTCATGCGATGATTTCTTGAACAGTTGTGCTTTACAGTCATGTGAGTACTTTCATGTGTAGGTACAAACACTGTGCCATGACCGTTTGTTCTGGTATGCTGTTATCACTGTGCTGTGTAGTTGCTTAGCTGGCCCCTATGGGCAAATCGTATCACACTAAGCAAAATAAAACCATCACCCCTTGTACTTACTGTACAGGCCAAAATGAACACACAGTCTATATACAGTCTAAAGTATAACAACATATATCACCAACAGCCAGACAGGATCTAGGATGGGAATACGTTGACAGAAACGACCCTCAGTCTAAATAAAGTAACACAGAATCTCGAAAAATCCTTAGAGAATGGCATAAAAGGGTGCATGACTCACAGAAACCCTGCGCTTGACTTCAAATAACATTAGAAGGCAAACTGAAATATCCTACTTAGACCAAACTAAAGTAGATATAGGGTTTCTCTGTATTTGAACATGCACTTCAAGTTTCTTCTGGCAGGAAAAATACTTATATTATCAAACAGTTAAAGGAAAGGTATGCATCACGTTTAAATATCTTGATTTTTATAGTCTTAGGCACTGGCTCAAATTGCTAACTCTAATGGTCCTCACTTATTCATTTAAATTAAATGTAAATTAATCAAAATTCAAAAATAGTAGATACTAGCTGTGTGTGCCATTTAAATTGCATATATTTCACAAAAAGGCAATGAAAACCTTTTCACCTTTACAGGTAAATTCAGAAACTGCAACTTGGGCATGATGCAGTAGGTGCTACTGAATGCCCTACTGCATTTCTTAATTTAAAAAAGGTTGAAGCGTTCATCCAGAAATTTCAGAAATCACAGTTTTTTGTTTTTTTTAAATGGTGTACTATAACCTCCTAGAAACATCTCAAAAGTGATTGCCCCCTAGTATAAGAGGCTTTTCTGAACACCGATTCTTAAATCTCACTAATCTAGATGTACTATAACTTGCCAATATCCATCATTATATTGGAAGTATTTACAGCAAGAGAGTAAACTTATATTTGATTGCAAACAAACTTTGTTTAACATGGTTAATATTAAACATTGATCAAAACAAGTCTGATACCCAGCACTAGGAAACACTTATACACTCTTGCATTCACACCAACACATACACTACAGCCAATTTAGTTTATCCAATTCACCTACTGTATACTGCATGTGTTTTTACTGTGGGGGAAACCCAGAGGAAACATGGGGAAAACATGCAAACTCCACACAGAAATGCCAATTGACCCGGCCGGGGCTCAAAACAGTGACCTTCTTGCTGTGATGCAACAGCGCTACCTGCGCCACATAGTCGCCCACCACCAGTTGTGGAAATAGTACAAAAAAAAAATCATACTAAAGTAAAAGTACTATTACTTGCCTAAAAATGTAGTGCAAGTAGAGTAAAAGCATCTGTTGTAAATAATACTCAAGCATGAGTAGACCTTTCAAAAGTACTCAAGAGTAGTAAGTGCTACGCTGTAAAAAGTTGATGCATTTACATTTAATTTGTGGAAGTGTTTAAATGTAACATTCTGTAATGCGTTGTTATTGCCCAGCAGGCACACAACTTCATAAGACATTAATAATAGGCTGGATTTAGGTGACCAAAATTCAATGTCTAGTCAGTGTCTAAGGACAATGTTATTTTGACGTTTAATAATGACGTTAAATGACATTGATATTTGGCTGATTTTAGGTTGTGTTAGAAAATGACTAAAATCCAACGTGGAGCCAACATCTTAAACCAACATCATATTGACGTCAAATACTGACATTTATTCATCAGGTTTGGCAACCAAAATTCAACGTCTGATAGACGCCATAGTGGTAACATCCACACAACGACAAGCTGTAACATTAGACATTGATTTTTGGTTGATCTTAGGTTTGATGTTGAACATTGACTTTTTTTTTTTTTTTTTTTTTATTTCCAAACAAAATGCAATGCCTCCACGACATTGGGGTACAACGTCAATCTGACATCATGTTGACATCTTGTGCCTGCTGGATGTTTAAGGCCATATTGGTCAACATACAGTAAACATCTGTCATCTTCTCATCAGTGACCTGCATCTAAACAACCTCTGGGTCATTGTGTGTAAAGATTTTCGAAGAACGTCTTAGACACTTTTAATGCTTTTAAACAGTTTGCTGCATTTATAAAGCGCTTTGTGTCTTGAGGTAGTTTATTATGATGCGATTTACTTTTTATGTGCAATTTGACTGGACCTGAATCACAGGATGGATTTTTCTAATCCTCATAAACTACTTAGTAAATTACAATTCCTGAGAAAAATTACTCACTTACAGTAATTTGTTACTTTACACTACTGCCCACCACTAAATTCACCTAACAAAATAAAAACAAATAATAGTCATATATATATATCTGATATATCATATATGCTGAGTGCAAACTCTATATTATTAAACCTGATTTTGGTAGAATCTATTTGATATAGTGGGATGTGGTAATTCATATATGCATGCAAGAAACAATCATTTTATCTCATATAGTGTGTTTTTATAATTGATGACAACCGAGCTGCTTTTGAGACACAAGCTTTTCCCAACTTACGGAAAAAAAAAAAAAAAAAAGAAAAAAAACGATCCCCCCTCCAGTTTGCCACAAAGGTCTTGGCCACATCTGGGATTTACCAATATGAGTCTAATGAAGCTCTATTAAAACACAGCCTTTGTTCGGCACTATGAATCTACATAAAATCAACAGACTCTTTCAGACTTTATCATAGTTTGCATTCCCATTTTGTGCAATACACTTACCAGATTTTTGGTTTTACTCTTGAGAAGCACTAAACGCAAGTAATACTTCACATGAGCTGTCATATTTGTCAGTCTTTTGACAACCCACAAATATGAGCTAGTGGTGTGTAAACATTCTTTTCATTTCTATGCAAATAATTTTGGTCTAAATGACAAGCATCTGCTCAGACAAACTATACAGACTGATGATCACTGAAAAACAAAACAATGCACTATACAGAAAAAAATAAAATAAAATATGCTAATTAGCTATATGCACAGTACAACCCCCAGGGGTGTAACAACAGCAGGTCACAGTGAATTACGGTTATTATGACACCTTTGCCCTAAAACACATTGCTACAGTATATTCCATTGAACCACATAAATACACAAAGATGATGCCAGTTCACATTGGCTAAGGATGCCATTCACACATACCAGAGAATTGTGGTCATAACTAATTCTGTCTAGAGTTAGCGGCACCATTAGCAGCTTCACCGCTGACCTAATTAGAGCGTCCCCTCATAATGTGACAGCAGAGCACATGCAGCAGTAGCTGTGACCCTCAGAGCGTCTGTCCCCTCTTCAAACTCTCGTCTCATGTCTAGAATGTCGCCAATGCTAATAAAGGAGCAGACCCTCAGCAGGGAGCTAAGAGGATTGTCTTAAACTGACCCCCGGTCAGGTTTGTGGCAGCAGCGAACACAGGCTCACAGCTAAAGTTAGCTCTCAGAGGAGACACGCACACCTCTGAGAGTCGTTCTTTTCTCTCTCGCTTAAATTCCCTCGGAAAAGTGTAGTTAAAATAAGAAACTAGTGGCAAATTCTGTTTTGTTTTTATCCATATATATGATTACAGTGCATTTTCAGAAATAAATGTAGAAAAGTATCACTAGGGTGGTACCTTTTCAAAAGCTATACCTGTCTGTACCTGATAGGTAGGGCCAGACAGAATCTGCCAACATTTTTTTGCTACTTCTGCAAAAAAAAAAAAAATCTGAGTATTTATGCGGAATGATTTTAGGAGTATCAAAACTAAAAACTTCATTCATTCATTTTCTTGATGGCTTAGTCCCTTGATTAATTCGGGGTCGCCACAGCGGAATGAACCGCCTACTTATCCAGCAAGTTTTTTTTTTTTACGCAGCGGATGCCTTTCCAGCTACAACCCATCTCTGGGAAACATAGACACACTCATTCACACACACACACTCAAACACTATGGACAATTTAGCTTACCCAATTCACCTGTACCGCATGTCTTTGGACTGTGGGGGAAATCGGAGCACCCGGAGGAAACCCACGCGAACGCAGGGAGAACATGCAAACTCCACACAGAAACGTCAACTGAGCCGAGGCTCGAACCAGCGACCCAGCAACCTTCTTGCTGTGAGGCAACAGCACTACCTACTGCGCCACTGCTTCGCCCCTAACTAAAAACTTGATATATGAAATAAAAAAATACTCTTATTTAATGTTTACAATGCAAATCCAATTAGATCCAGTTATTTGTCAAAAAAAGCTAGTCTCTCGTATAATATACTGTATCTACTGAAAGACAGAAAATATGACTTTACAAACTGTATTGTAAATAAATCATATGGACATTGTAATATTACTTTTTACTTAGTCCCTTTAATAATCTGGAGTCACCACAGCGGAATGAACAGCCTTTATGTCACAATAATATTACTAAAATAAATTTTAAAACTGAATAAATATAAATGTACACACATTTACACAAGTAAATACAGTATATTGTATTTTTTTAAAAAGTACAGATGCATTTTAAATCATATAACTTTTAGAGAGAAAAGGCATACGCATTATAAAATAACTTTCTAGTGCACGTCAGGCACACTAACAGATTTTAGTATACTTTCAAAGGCGACAAGTATACTAGTAAAACAGCAGTTTACTGCAGCTTACATAAATGTGTCCCTCATGGAAAGTCAGCACTGTTTGTGTGGACTTTGGGATTCAGCTAAATATGTGACCCATGCTAAGCTATTTAGTAGAAGCAAGTGCAGTAGAAGCCCTTAGACCTCTGAGGAACTGCTTATTTGCTCAAGGCAAACAAGCCATTAATGCATTGTAAAAAGGAAACAACTTTTTCTTTACGCTACCGGAAAGAAATTGAGCATGAAAAAGAGTTACTTACGGACACTGAGCAAATGGCAAAACTTTGTCTAATGCATTAGACATGAAAGGAAATGCTAAATACAAAAATAAATAAATAAATAAATAAATAAACAAGCATTCAAATAAAAAACAATGTCTAAAATATAATATAATATAATATAATATAATATAATATAATATAATATAATATAATATAATATAATATAATATAATATAATATAATATAATATAATATAATATAATGCTACAATGTCATTATTTCAATAAAATATCAAGATATTTTTTTTATCAAAATGTTAAAAAAGTCTGTTAAATAACAGTTTCACATTCACATGTTTTCCATATATTTACAGCTGTGACTTGCATTATGGGTCTTTGATATCTGCTCTGTTGACTTTTGATATTGAAAATTCAACACTTTTATTGACAATTTAGTGTTTTGAAATAATATATAGAGAAAAAAAAGTCTGTAAAATAGCAGAAAGTGTACTAGCAGTCTATTACAAGTGTTTTGTACACCAACCCAGACAATATATCACACTATTAAAAATGTTCAAGGTTAAAAGTTGTTGGAAGAGATATCAAGATCCCATAATGCTATTCAAAAACCTTAATAAAAGAAGGAAAAAAAAAAGATCAACAAAATATGGAAAACTGATAATTTACAGATATTTTTTTTTACAGTGGAGTCAGCAAGGGTCGCAAGTGTGACGACTGGAAAATGGTGAATTTCTAAACAAGCTTCCAGACAGTAAGGACAGTGTTGTGGTACAGTAGTGTTGGTCGTGCTATTACTAGCAGTAGAAATGGAAGAAATTGAAGAAATTAGTAGCAGAAATGCAATATCACAAATCAATAGCTAAGGTCTGAAAGAAATACAGAGGCTTTATCCTTTCCAATGAGACAAAAGAATTGCAAGATACTCCCAAACAGTCCGGCTGTCACAGCCAGGCCAGGTTCTCCCTACTCTCAGTCACAACAGTCAGCCTGATTACTGTCACCTGAATACAAATCAGCCCCGCACCTACATGTACATGTCATTCCCTTTCATCACGCAAGCACTATAAGAACCCTCACCAACCCTCACTTAGTGTCTGGCCTCGAGGCTTTTTTGCAGGACTGCACTCTCAGTGGCTATATATTTTCTCCATGTTAACTTACCTCCCTTGTACCCTTTGATCTACACTGTTAAAAATTGTCCCGTTAAAAAACAGTAAGTTACTGGCAGCACAGTTGCCAGCAAGTTACTGTTAAATTAACAGCATCTAGCTGTAGTTGAAATTTACAGGTTGTTACTGTTTTTAAAAAATACAGCATAAAGCTGTTATTTACTACATTAACAGTAATTTACTGTCAAAAGTAACGGTTAATTTATGTTTATTTAAATTTTTAACTGTAAACTACAAATATGTTATCCTCAGAAATAAACTGCTAAGAAAACGGGTATATATATACATTTTTTATTTGTTATAAAAACACAGTTTAATACAATGCACACATATAGCCTTATTGTAAACATTAAAAATGCAGTGTAACTTAAACTTTTATTACATCTTGTTACTCTTTTATATTTCAAAATTAGTGGCTATGGAAAACCAAGTGGAATTACTACAACAATTACTACTCTGAAAACGTCTGAGTGAATTACAGAATTAGTCAATAAGAAATAAAAAAGAATGCAATGAACAGTTTAGTTATTCAAGAACAGACACCTGAAAAAATTACGCGACTAACACAATAAAATGAGTGCCATTAGTGAAGAGGATGTGTAAAGTGTGTGTGTGTGTGTGTGTGTGTGTGTATGTGTGTGTGTGGTGTCACTTATATGACATCCCATTCAAAGTCCATTAGCTTCTTTAAGTAAACTGGCAACCCTTAGTGTTGACTGAATTATTTTTGTGGGTGACCTTCCCCATTCCCTTTGATAGGATGTGTTCACTCTTGGAGCCTTTTTCAATGTTTTCCCATGAAGCTCCTGAAAAAAATCATACATTCAGAATTAGTGTGGGTTAAAGTTTATATAATAATAATGTGAAGAGAAATAAATATATGAATTTAAATGTCTAACCTAATTCCAATGTGCATGCAGCCTCAGCTTGGTTCTTCACATTGAAAATGTCGTAAGTTGAAAACACAGCCAGAAAACTTGGCTGGATGCTCTCTCAGATTATTTGCCCCTCAAAACTGATCACCCCTTTATGAATGTAGCTTCCTGTTTTTTTTTCCTAAAACATTTAAAAGAAAAAAACAATGTCAGCACACACATGAAATGTTATTTTTTTACTGCCTAGTTGAAAATATATGTGAGGGAAGCTGACATAATTTTACTTAGTCTCAAACCCTGTTCTTTAAACACAATAAATGCATTTGAAAATGTTGATTGTGGACTCACCTGGACAGCCACTGAAATCAACATGTATATACTGTGTATTGTGAAATTGTCACTGCAATGTTTGTGATTTATTTAACTTAATATTTATGATCAACATATAGCTGAAGTGTTAAACAACTAAAATTGAGTAATTTAGTAAATTTATGTTTTCCAAAGGTGAATGACAGCTTGGGTAAAATATGGCAGAACATTTAATTTATGCATTTGTGTATTTTGTTTTGTTCAAAAGAATTTACCATGTTTGCTATAATACAGAGAAAACCCCCTTAGTTGCTTAAGTAATAAAATACAGTTCTAAACATACCTAAAAGTATCAGTCAAGGAATTGCAGGTAGTTCAAGGGTCTTTTCTACATCAGGTACAGTAGAAGATGCCTAAGACAAGAATTACAATGATGAGGAAAGAGACAACATTAACAACCATAATGTATGCGTAACATTTTTAATTGTATTTTCAGTTATTATAATACCATATGGACAATAATAATAACTTTACCATGTTATCATGTTTCATTAAACTCACCTTGTAATCAGTAATTAATATCTGTATCAGAAATCCAGCTTGACTCTATGATGCAGTTAGCATGTTCACAGATTCAGCGCTGAAATGGACATATAAAACAGTTTATCGTGGTGATTAGCCAATTGTACTTGACAAAGTAGCATTACAATACAAACCAAAAACAGTAAAATTTGCAAACACAGCATTAGGGAAATAAATGTTTTATCAAAGCCTACATTGAAGCCATATTAGGTAGCTATAAAAAGCTAAAGCTAAAATTAGCTATGAGATGACAATCTTTTCATCATGCTACATAAATCAATACTACTTTGTTGCTACATATGTTTAAAAACTGACTTTGTAGATAAGCTTATAACCTATATAATTTTTAATTATCATATTCTGACTTACTGTGTAATCAGGAAATATCTGTGTCAGAAATCCAGTTCCACTCAATGCAGATGCAGTTTGCACATTAACAGATTTAGCACTAAAATAGATGTAAAAAAGTTACAAAATCAGCATCCAGTTAGCCTATGTGCAATCACAAATGTGCATTTTGTGTAAAATTAGCAAAATAAAGGTGCACTCACCGAGTAAGTCACAGTAAAAAGAAGCATGAAAATCCACATGATGGCTGATGTCTTCTGTTCAAAAAATACTGTTGATTGCTGTTTTTTTACATTAGTGTGATAAAAACAGTAAAATAATGTTAAATTTCGTCTATGTCATTTCAAAAACCGTAAAAAAACAGCAACATACTGCTTTTGACAATAACAGGATTATACTGTTAAAATTTTGCCGTAAATTAACAGCAATTTTTAAGAGTGTAGTGTCTGCATCTCTCCTTCCCAGTGTGGTTTCATCTGGTCCCTCCTCTGGTTGTTGTCGATCCCTGAATCCTTCTACCTGTGTGCCTAGCTTATCTGCATCTTGTCTGGTACCTCTGATCCATCAAGTCATCCATTAAAGAATCCATCATCCAGCAAAGAATCTACATTCAGCTCTGTTGACTCTGTCATCCATTATAATAAGCTATGGTTAAAATTTAGATCTCTGGTTCCCGTCTCCTTCTGTGGCAACTGCTGCGTTTAGGATTTCTACAGTAAAAGCACAAATGATAAGTGAATTTGGTGAGAATGCAGGTTTGAGAACTTCTTTACCAAAAGTATTATTGATCAATTTAATAATTGTACAACAGAACTGACAACACAGAGTAGTCAAATTGACAGACAGTTAAGCTAATAATATTGTTCCATACAAGCATGTGTTTATGTCTGTGTATTATTTTTGTTTGCATATTACATTAGTTGAAAATAGCAGCAGTTGTTACTGTGAAAAGTGAAACCAGTGATTAAGGGAAAGGGAAAAGTAAACAGACAGTGCTTTGGGCTGGAGAAGATGTCTTGGAACCAAATGGGGTGGAAATACAGTAAAAAAAATATATATAAAAACAAGCTGCGCCTTGTATATTTCAGTAAGAATAAACTCAATGATGACAGTAATAGACACTAAAGGCCACAATAAAGCTTCAGTGTAATTGAAGTATAATCTGATTGATTTTATTTTGCTGAAAAGTTCAGTTACTTAAGGGATCAAAATGTATAATAGTTTAGGATAATGGTGTAACTGACTAACTCTAAATGCATCAGATACTTTCTTATAAGCACTTCATGTTCCTGGGAAAAAATTGTGATCTCATGAGTTTGCTTTACACAGTGGGCTTAAAAAACCACAGGTAGGAATCATACTTTTTCTCTGTATCGGGGGTCACCAATCTCGTTCCTGGAGGTCCAGTGCCTTGCAGGGTTTAGTTCCAACTTGCCTCAACACACCTGCCTGGGTGTTTCAAGTACTGTAGTAAGACCTCGATTAGCTTGTTCAGGTGTGTTTGATTAGGGTTGGAGCTAAAATCTGCAGGACACCGGACCTCCGAAACAAGTTTGGTGGTCCCTGCTCAATATGCACCAGACACTTTTATAAACACTTTGTTACAAAGACTCAATATTGCTACTACTACTACTACTGATATTACTACTTCTACTACCACTACTACTACTACTACTACTACTAATAATAATAATAATAACAACTGCTAAAGTAACTTAAATTGAAATTTAAGTGCTTCCCTTTTCCTTATAAATCGCCTTAGATAAAACAGTCTGCTGAATAAATAAATGTAATAAGGATTTAGTGTTTCAGTGTTTTACGTATCTTATATTTTTGTTATCATTTAGATTTATTCATGGTTCATTTTGCCCATTTACACATTTGTAAACATATTATGTCCTCTAATTAGTGAAATGAACACAGTTTTCAATTATGCACAATACTATAGGCAAACTTATAATTATAGACACACAGATGCCAAATCTCTCTAAACTGTCAAAAATTAGAAGTTTTACGTATTTTCCCCAATACATTTATGCTTTGGAACTGCATAATAGGACCTTGATTTTTCTTCCATCAACTTTTAACCTTGAAAAGAAAAAAAAAAAGGTGACTTTTTCTTACATCTTTAATAGTTCAAAGTGATTTATTGTCTTGGGTGGTGTTGTTTACTATGGTACAAAAAAACAAACTTGTAATAATCTGTCTGTACATTTTCTATTATTTTATTGACTAATGTATATTTTTCTAAATCAATATGATGCATATACAAATATGACTCACTCCTGATATCACATCACTCATGACATTTAGTGCTTATAACATCAGTTTGGAGCCCATAAATCACATTTTTTATCCATTGTGACTAAACCTCATTACCACAGTGAGTGAAAGGTGATGTTTTACACAGAAAACCCAATACATGGTCTAAAATATATATTAATATCTTAATGATGTATGGGTATGTTTTGGGTGTAATGCTCATTAAGTTAACCAGAGTCTCATCTCCCATTCCCTTTAAAATAGAACTGCAGTTGCGCCATTGAGCATTCACTATTTACATGCCAGAAAAATCCTTCACTATCAAGGAAACAGATCTGCACATGTGTGAGCTTAACTAACAAAATAACTGCATAAACATAAAAATAACAACAACAACAACAACACCACCACCAACAACAAATTTTTACATCCATATTATATCATTTAGGAAGCCCAACCTTAAGATGCAGTAAAATTATATTATTTAATAAAGCATTTCACAATAAACAAAGAATTTCAGGGTGTTTTTTGTTAGCAAATTATTGTAGTATGAATGGATTAATAGATTAAAGTCCCAGTTGTAGTACTATTAGATTGTGAACATTTAAACATATAAACAAAGACTAAAGACAATTAGGCCTGTCACAATATCTTTCATATTGTTTTTGTACGATATATTGCACCAAAATATATAGCGAGAAACAATATTATTGTCATTTTAAGACCATGTTATGCCTTTCATTATATAATGCCAGAATGACAATATAATGTCATCAAAATGCTTAAAGAAATCATCCAAAAGTACATTCTTTTGAATTCTATTGAATTTAATTATATTCATTTTATTAATTTAATAGACTGGAATCAGAATGTGAAAATGTGTATCCTAAATAAAAACATAAAAATAAAAGTTAACAAAATCAGTGCAAGGTAAAATGTAACAGAGGCTGTGATATCTGCTACCCGATCTACTTTCAGTTGTCAGACACCCACATGAAAATTTACCATAGCAAATAATAGTAATTACTGAGTTTACTAGTTATTGCTATACCAGTAATACAGTTACTGACACCTCCAATAGAGATAGAGATGTTGCACAATCTGTCACGTTTTGTGTAGGGGAAAAGGAGCAAGGACTCAGTAAATTATGAAAGTATTATTAATAAAATAAAATAAAAGGCAAAACAAAGGGAAAGCATTACTAAAACAAATAAACAAACAAACAAACTTGACTGGGTTGGCAAGAAAAAACAGGGCTGGACACAACAGGACAGAGAAATAATCAATAACGAACTGGCACAGGACAGCAGACATGAGGTGAATATAAACAGAAATAAATAACACACAAACAGGTGAACATAACGAACTAATAATGGGTTAACAAGGAGAGTGGGATTAGACAATAGAAGAGAAAGCATGTGCTCACATAAAACAGGACAAGAACATGCAACCAAACGAGAGAACTTAATAATCACGTGTTCACAAAGCACAATACTGAAGCACGCGGCCACAATATAAACACAGAGCCACGTGCTTAAACAACACAAACATAAACAGACACAAGCACACGATAAATGAAAACACTTTACCATGAGCTCACACATATGCAACATGCATGTTTTTTCTCAGCGCCAACCGAAACCAAACCCAACCAGATTGAGACACTGAGAATGAAACAGCGCAATGCCGACAGAACAAAACACAAACACGTGTATAGAGCGTTCATCCGAAGCACGCACAGACCCCGCGCACCCGCATCAAGCGGGAGCGCACGCGATCTGCGTGTGCTCAAGATGCTGCCCATAAAGAGAAACCTACTTGAGCCGAGCATAACATACAGGACAAGACAGAGCTAGTGTCCAGACTCTGCCACCAAAACAAGAATTTACAAGACCAGAGTAGTAGAACCCTGACACAATCAGATAAAATGTACCTAGAATTGTTTTTTATGTATGGGCGATAGTTATTGCATCATCAAAAATGATTGAGGTCATGTTCATGTAATGTGCAGTCAATGTATTGATTATTGTGACAGGCCTAAAGGCAATGAGAACCTCCTTAATGGAAAATAATTATTATTTAAAACACCAATATACATCCAGTTCTTTAACATCATGTGTTTAGGCACGAGACACATTCTTCACTCTCTCAGTGTTTCCTCTAAGAAAACACTGGATTTCGGAGCCAGTTACCAACAAAGGAATGCTAAGCCTATTTGTTGCGGTGGGAAAACAAAATACAAAAACACAGAGTGATGCAGAAATCCTCGGAACAGATGGAGATGTAGAGGATTGGACAAATCAAACCGCAGCTCTCATTTGACCACGTGTATCATACAGTAACAAGAGCAGCGGGTTGCTCTGCTTCCCACCATCAGAGTAATGATCACTGGATTTATAATGAGGCCTATGGGGAAATGATTGAAGATGTCTTCCATTCTGAGCAAAAGAAAAACTTGAACACTTCAAAGTGCGCTGGCTGGCAGAAGAATTCTTCATGAACCTTGTATAGGCTGAACGTAAAACCTAAGAAGTATCTGGAACAGACCTCAATATCTCAGATCTGGTTTGCAAGGAGCAGAGCAGAGATATTGTTGAGCGCCTGCGGCCATAATAACAGATAAATAAATAAAGATCTTGAAATTAACCACTGGAACATTGCACTGAACAACCACAGTGGTCTTGTTATATCCACTTGCTTTAGAAAGTGTTAAAGTGCCCCAGTTCTGCATTTTCAGATTATTATCAGATTATTACCTTTGACATAGTGTGCATGAGCTGTCTGTTATTGTAAAAAGTTGGAAAGATCAAAGTGCGTGACAAATAGAGTTACTGTCTTCCAAAAGAAAGAACCGATTTTGCCTGAAAGGAGTGTTGAGTAATTCTAATGTTTCCTTTTATGCACAAAATAAACACATTTGTTAATAAATTTACATAATTCAAGCATTAAGTATTCAGTGGCTGCTTGTGAACAATGGCTACTTTTACCCTCAGTCACTGTAGTTGTATAGCTGATGATGGGTAGTTTTGGATTTATGTTGTTGATGTATTGAAAAGATGCTGTTTTTATGCGTTGTCAAAGAAAATTAATTTTGCATGTGCTTCCAAAGGATAAGGATTCAGGTTTGAATTGATATGATAAAATCCATACCATCATTACTGTGTCATTAAGTGTCTGACATACACTATAAGAGAACAATCACACCAGACTGACCAATCAAAAAAGAGCAGTCTCTCAAACAGGAGGGTTTTATAAAGAATGGGTCCTTGAACCATCAGTTTAAGACATTGTGGAGAAAAGAGTACATGTTTCTATGCATATTATGCTAAAATTAAAATGTGTTTTATTTTATTTTTGTACTTGTCTAGATGTAAACCTATTGTGGGCAACTCCAAAACAATACTATGGAGTCAGATCAGTCTCAAAAATAATACATTTACAAAATAAAATGTATACATTTGTCAATTCAGCACAATGTATTTTTGAATTGTGTTCTGAATTTATGAGTCGGATTTTATTTTGTAAATGTATTTTGTAAATGTATTTTGTAAATGTATTGTGTATTAGATCTACTTTTCAAGCTGTTCGGAAAGACATGTGTGTAGGTATAGTGTATAGACCGTCATATTGAGGTGATATAAACACACCCAGTCCTTTTTTTTCAATATAACAACATAAAACGGTGACCAATTGGAGCGGTTTTGAGACTGAATGCAACTTGATGTAGGAGTGCGGTCCCCTCGCCCACCAATATTGATTGACAGACGCGCATTACCATATCTTCAGTTTGTTGTTTCACGTCCGCCATTTTCAGTGTGTCAGTCAAAGCGATGTCACCAAAAGAAGACCCTTGCTCTATTTTTGCATGTAAGGCTCATTGGGCTCAACACAAGAGCCTTCATTGTCTTCCTTCGAATGAAAAAACGAAGGTTTTACATTAAGCGGCCATTTGTGCTGAACACGCAGTGAATGCAACTTAGATTCAGGATGTTAAAAACAGCTGATCCACCAAGTCTTTCAGCACTCTCTCCGAAAACACTCGATTGATCTCGGCTGGCGGTTCAACATTTACCATATGATGGCTGTCATTAGCGCCATTGTTTGTAACTTTAGGTGGGTTTGCCAAACATGTGTACTTTTCATTGCGTCTTCCTTAAACTTCAGCTGTTTGCATTTCTCATGGTCACAGAAGCTCCGTCAAAAAAAAAAATGTGTGAGTGCGTTGCCTCGCGTATGTGTCCTTTCATTGGGAATAACAAACTTGCCTTAGTTATAGCCTTGGTCAAAGTCATAACTTTGTTTAGTTGTCGCAGTTTTGTTCAGTGCAGAAACACAGTGTTGAGAAGCCTTTACTATTAATTAACCATGACGAATTAAAGCACGGTTACTAGTGAAACCAGTTAATCTTTGCATCCCTATACGGATGACGCATGCATCATTACATAGCGACTGTAAAACTATACTAAGACATAAATGATTTTGTAACTACACTCTGACACATGCAGGCACATTAGGAATATTGATTTCTCAACAGTAGTCTCTACTTGGTCTATGTCCGAATGCTGGTCATACATGTATGGCTGAATGCTGGTCCTCTCACTCATGTTGCTTTTATGTTTCTGCCTGTCTGTTTCCATACACAAAGAGGGGGAGCTCTTGGCTCCGTCCCCTTGTTAAGTTGGGCAGGAAGTCCAAACTAATTTTCATGTGAAGCAACACACCCCTATAACTACGACCTGTGTACACACCCTAAAATGACACTTTTTAACACATTATAATAAAAAAATCTGAATTGTGTTTTGAACTGAATCTAAACTGCAACACACAGAACCATAATATTAATGCTAAATCTTACAAAAGGGGTAAAATAGGTGCTACAGTTTAAGAACTGTGTTCTGAAGTTATAAAAATGGAATGGTGTATTTTTGAAATGTGTTTTAAATTTCTGAACTGGATTTGTGTATTTTTAAACTGTGTGTTTGAATTCACTATATGAATTGGATTTGTGTAATTTTGCATTTTGTTTTGAATTCACGAATTTGTGCATTTAGGAACTGAGTTCTGACTTAAGGAATTAGATTTGTGTATTTTTTAATTGTGTTTTGAATTTACTGTATGAATGAGATTTGTGTATCGTGTTTTGAATTTATGAATTGGATTTGTATATTTAGGAATTGTGTTCTAAATTTACAAATTTTATTTGTGTAATTTTTAGTTGTGTTTTAAATGACGAATTGAATTTGTGTATTTTTAAATTGTGTTTTGAATTTACAAATTGGATTTTGTAAAAGTGAATTGTGTTGTGGATGTATGACT
The DNA here is from genome assembly GCF_052040795.2 of Danio rerio. Lineage (NCBI taxonomy): Eukaryota > Metazoa > Chordata > Actinopteri > Cypriniformes > Danionidae > Danio > Danio rerio. The sequence continues at coordinate 32,223,089 of NC_141034.1, read as the reverse complement.
TTTATTTTGTAAATGCATTATTTCTGAGACTGATGTGTTTCCATATTATCCGCTTGTTGAGTGGTGACGTGTTGGTGACGTATGTAATACTGTTTCCGGGTCCAAGCCTGCCACTCATTTGAGTTGAGAAATTATTCGTTTATGATCACTTTTAGTTCATATCACACATTAAAGATAATTTTATATAAAGTCAACAAATACCCAATTTTAACAATTTATAAAAAAATTAATCACTTTCTGGCTTCGTATAATATACATAAATATTGTGATCGTGATTTTTGAAAGTAGTAAATCGCTTTGTAAACAATTATTATTGCCATTTCATGAGTCTCTCCATACAGTTGAATAGAGCGCTTGGAACCGGAAGCCGCTTCGGGTGACGTCACACTTAACAAGTGGATGTGGCCCTTTAAAGTTATCAAATAAATAAATAAATAAATAAATACATGCTGAGCTATTTCAACCAAAATTTGTGTAAGACATGGACAAATTGCTATATATTTTAAAAACAATGTTGAACTTTGTTCATATTTTACCCAAATTTGGTTTGAAACAACTAGTGTAGCAAGTTCTTTATATTGCTGTACATTACTTGATTCTAATATCTTATTGTCTGAATAAAAATAAATAAATAAATAAGTAAATAAAAAGTTTCATAATTCCTTTAAAGTATTTAGAGTATACCTGTACTGGAAGTGATGCAACCTATTTTACTGATGTTTCCTCAATTCACTGTGGACTTTCATGTAAAGACACGTATTATAAAGATATTCTCATCCATAAAATAATGCTGCAGAAGCCATGTCCCACACACAGGTCGATTTAAAAATGACTGACAGATTTGAATGAATGTTAAATGTTTTATGGTGCCTGGGAGACTCAGTGTTTACACTTCTAGAAGAATCACCCACACATGTCTGGATTAAGAGAAGTTATTCTGACAGTAAAATAATACTTTACATTTAGATTGACTTTAGGTCTTTAAAAGCAAGTCATAAAAGGATAATATAACCAAACTTTAAGGTATGATTTTAATTATATCACTTAAAAAAACTAATAATAATTAATTATTCTGTGTGAATTTTCCCTTAAACTCTTTGGGTGTTGTGTGTTGACAGATTGATGTGGAATGTGCTTTATTTTCCAGGGTGCCATTGAGAATCACCAACGATGGCCTTAAAGCTGTCAAAGAATATATAGACTCTGAAGGCTCAGATCACATGGCCGCTCAGATCTGGCAGGAACTTTGACCCCAGTCAGATGCTTGACAGCGGCTTGACTTTGAGAAGACGCAGCAGGTTTCCCCTGGAGGAAATCCACTGAGTGAGCTCAAATCGCTTTTCTGTCTTGCTTTTCAAGGTCTGATACAAACTCTAGGCTTCAGGTGCAAACGGCTGAACAATATTCAAGCTGTGCTCGCCGGGCTTGAAAACAAGCAGCAGGCAGAAGCGAATTTATATGCTATGCTCTAATCGGAGCATATGGTATGAGCCATTACAAAAGCTGGATGAGGGAATTCGATATCTCTTTAGCGATACAGAATCTGCATGAATATTAAAAGCCTACTGTATCACATTTGATATAGGATTTTCAAAAAGGCCTTTCATACACATTTTACATCCCTCTTGACATCTGATTTAGAGTTTTGTCACAGTAAAAGCATTATAATGTTACTATAATATCAAAAATAGTCCCCTTGCACACATGAATTTATTTTTCTAAAGCAAAATGGTTAGTTAAATTTGCATATACACAATTACACTTTGCACATACACAACTCCTTAGTGTCACTAATTTTGGTTTAATTTCTACATACATAGATATTTTGAAGCAATTAACATTACCCCTACCTAAAACCTAACCTTTTTTATAAAACATAAACTGTACTCTTATGAGATTTAATTACAAAATATGACCAGATTGCAGAGTAAAATGATTACAGGCAACTTGTGTTATATTTAAACTGTGAAACCTTTACAGAGTAGAAGGCTCTAATCGCTAAAAAACAATCCTGCTCCAGAAACACAGTGATTTCATTCAAAAGATATTCCTGAACTTTAGCAGGACAAAAGGAAGTGACATGAGAGCCAATGCCATTTAACAGTCAAAGCTGACATAATGAAATTTCCAAGCCCATGGCATTTGTATATAGATGCCAAGGCATCATTTACACTGGCACAAAACATCAAATTTTTGGTCACATCTGTCACAGACTGGAATTTGTTGCACACTTTTAAGCACAAAAACTACGGTGGCCGAGAGAGCTTAACATGCTGTAATTTAAGAAAACACATTATACAACAAAAAATGCCACCAAATTGAGAAAAGATCATCACTTGCTTGACAGCCCACATGTTGCAAATTTTCATAATGCATTGTAAAAAAAATAAATAAATAAAATAAAGAAGCGCATTGCATTTTATCACAATGTAAACAAATTATAAAAACGCCTGCAAATTCTATGAATGTTATGGAACACAATGGAAATGTTTCAAGGGGAACCTAAAACGTGACAGACCCGGCTATTTATTCATTCATTCATTTTCTTTTCGGCTTAGTCCCTTATTTAATCTGGGGTCACCACAGTGGAATGAACCGCCAACTTATCTGGCATGTTTTTACGCAGCGGATGCCCTTTCAGCCGCAACCCATCTCTGGGAAACATCCATACTCACTCATTCACAGTCATACACTACGGACAATTAGGTTACTTTTTGTAAAAGTAACAGTTTGTTTTGCTCATTTTGAAATAAAAATCAAACCAATTACGCTCTATGATGGGAGTACTTCTCTGATAACAGCAGTTAAGATCAGAGGATATTTAGTTGATATTTCATTTTTGTCAGATATTTAGCGTCTGAAAAGTCATGATTTATATATTGAACATATTGGAATTAGGTTTTATTTTTCCACATGCAAACACTGACCATTGAACATAAACCGAAAAACAACCATATCTGCTTGAAGCACATAAAAAAACTCATTGTTTGTGGTGGTTACTCAAATGACATACCTCACCGGTTTTTGGACCTCAAACAAGCATGATTAGGAATCTGTGACCAGATATGTTTTGAAGACAAATAGCCAGC